>NC_083389.1:5320000-5620000 GCF_031755915.1 Ziziphus jujuba
CTTTTGATAAATATTTATTAAAAAAAAAAAACACAGGAAAAGAAGAAGAAGACGAAGAAGAACTAAATCTCAGCGATAACTGCTTAGTTCATTCTAGGATAGAACCATTAAAACCATCGTGTGATGTTTCAAGATACTTACAAGGAATGTTTCAATTTGACCAGAAAAAGTCCTCGAGACATCTTCCATGAGTGAGGAGATACTGTCAATAACTACTTTTGAGTTTTGGACTTCCATTACTATTTCTTGCACTTCCTTAAATAGCTTGTGCTCAGAATCTAAACACCCCTCCTAAAAAAGGTTTTTTATAGATTAGTTGCACTGTTATAATAGTGAACAATTATACTTCACCAAGATCAAGAAAACTATGAACTCAAAGAAAATGTCGAGAAGATAAGCTAAGAGATTATCATCACAGAAACCTATAAAAGAGGAAGGGTACATATATGGTTCCTTCCCCCCCCCCCCCCCCCCCCCCCCCCCCCCCCTCTCTCTTACAGATTCATTTGAAGCAAGTTGTTCATGAGCAACCCTGGCTTCCTCACGTGCATTCACAAGCTCTTCATAGAGCTGAGAAAATTAAAAAATATATTAAAAATCCACATATGGAAACAGAAATGAACATGTTAATGCAACAGCTTAGAACAATGATGTAAAGAAATGATTATGATGGCCCTTCCAGACAATAAATGATTCAGGCTCCTCTTGACCTGAAGCAGTCCAGAGGATCATAAATTAAAACAATCAATATAGCTAAGCAGTAAAATTGATATTTATATGATCATAGCAATGCAATATAAACCATCATTACCTCTTCAAATTTCTCTCTGGCACAAATGTTCTGCTCCATTGCCAGATCAACAATACTATCCAGATTTTGCTGGCTGGAAGACTTCTCCATTTCCAACATCTTAATCTGCAAGGTAGATGAAAGTTTTTAAACGAAAAATTTTGCAAACTAAAAGACAAAAGAATTTTAAATCAGCATCAAATAGAAAATGATTGCCAAGAGATGCAAATAATCATAAGGAAGAATAGTAGAGAGAAAGCACAAGGACAGAAGATAGGGTGACCTGTTCTTGAAGCCTCTTGATCACAAGAATAGCCTCTGACTCCCTTGTTGTACCTTTAGTTAGATAATTAGCAGAATGAGCCTCGGCAAGCTTTCTTGTCAAATAATCAATTTGTATTTCGCTTTCAGTTCTCTGCATGACAAATAGATCAATAAATAATAAAACCACAGCTTGCTAATAATATGACAGAAAAATGTGAAAAAGAAAAAGTGGCAACCTGACTCTCAAATCTTATTAGCAAATCTTCATATTCTGCTTGCATTTCTGCTAATTCATTGTCCTGCCAGAAGTATAGAGATAAGACTAGTAATTTTCAGTATAGGAAATGTCAAGGAAAAGACAAGATACAAACCATGGGTAAGCCTTTTTTCCTGAGAGGCACTTTTCTTCTGTTTGTTATATGCAATAAAGCACATGGATCCGGAAGATTGCAGTCCTCAGACGTGTTAGTTTTAAAATATTCATCTTGTTTGCGGGATTCTTCTTCAGCATTGTCTGCTCCATTCACCAGTTCTTCGAAAGGTAGAAGTGGTCCCATATCACGTTTACGTTTCATGGGTTTCATAGCAGAAGCCTTTGACTGGATGGTAGAATATACCTGATATGCACCAAAATGCTCCAGTTTATACTTATGTACTTATTAAGAAACTAGGACTCCACAATTTCATAAATGTTTCATAAATGACATACTATAAAAATTGATCAGTTAAAATTGAAGCAATAATAAATTATTACCTCTACAAGAGTTTCCCTTGAGAGGTTACCTGCACACCATGTATCCCTTCTTTTCTCCTGTGGTAGGAAACACAGGATTTTAACATAAACCAAAGAGAGAGGAAAAAACAAGCTTCAATGTTTGCACAGATATGAACAAGTGTTAAACATTGTAGAAACCTTTTTAGGACGATCACGATTTTCTTCCCTATTTGAATACAAAACCATAGAGCTTAGGTTTTCAATTTGCTTTGCTTGCTGTTGCACCATCCTCTCCCATTCAGCTTGGGCTTTCTTTTCCTCCTCCAACTCCAAAGCTATTCTCTCTCTCTCCAGCTCAGTCTGCAGGGAAATAATGAAAAATTCCAAAATATGTTTCATTCTTGTAGTTAGAGAAAACGGCAGAGTTAACATTTCAAACCTGTAACAATGTATTCCGCAAATTGAGGATTTCCTCTTCCAAATGCTCTGAATGTGATCCCTGAATACAGATTTAACAAGTTAAATGACCAATAATTCAAATGCATCGTGATATTCTATAAATGACAGCAACTAATATAAAAATTAGACTAACCTGCAACTTGGATCGAAGCTCCTCAATTTCTTTCTTTTGACGCTTTAACAAAGCAGCATCTGTTAAAATCTGGCATGAACCAAATAAAATTGGATTGTTAAAGAAGACATATCAATGCAAAAAAACAACCAAAAAAGATGCACAAAAACTAAAGCAAAAAGAAAAAGTTTATGAAAATGAGAGCTAGATTAAAGAAAAACCTCATTGACATGAGCACAGTTTGTGACTCGTAGTGCTCTGCTTGCAAATTGAAGACTGCTTTTGGTCTCATCTGCATGAATCTGCCAAGAAAGACAAAAGTGCATAAAAGAAACAATATCAACCAAGCAGGGGTCTATTGACCTTATGAAGTGTTACCTGTGCAAGCGTGATATTACATATCATAGCTGTATTTGCATTTCCACCGAGAGCTGGTTGCAAAATACGTGTCAGTTTGCTATCTCGATATGGAACATGACTCCTGCATGTAATATTGAACAATGTCAGTTTGATTTGAAATGAATAGCATTTTCCACATGTTCCATAACAAGCATAAGACCTACCCTTGACTCTCAGCACCTTCACTTAATTTTTTAATTACCGTTCCTAATGTCATCAAACTTTTATTAATGTGGGAACCCTCTTTCAATCGAACACCTTCTGCACCAGTTTTTGCAGCACGTTCTGAACCAGCAAGGTCCACTAAATTCTAGTAGAAGAACAAAAAGACCACAGAATTTATAAAATACAAATCATACAAATTATACAGAGTTTATAAAATACAAATCATACAAATTATAGACAACACCAGCTGTTGAACCAAAAGTAAATGCAAATAATAGAAAAGGTGACAAGTAAAGAAGGTCTATTTCAGTAATGACTTACCAAAACTGAAACACGAACAGCATCACAAGCATTGGCATCTTCATCTTCAGTTTTATCCCGGCTCTCAATTATCTAAAAAGTAATATCATTAATTGGATGAACATGTAAACTTTTAGTATATCCATATGCTTAAAAAAACAGAAGGAAGAGTAATTTTACCATTCGGAAAATAGTGTGGGACCTACTACTATGAAGGTTCATGTTTGTCTCTCCAATATGCCGATGAGCTGAAATTTAAAAATAATTAAATAAAACAATAAAACTAATATCAAATGGACAAATATGAACAAACCAATTAGACATGCGACTAGATGAATCTGACGCAACAATTTCAGCTACTAACATTCTCCAAACTCCATGAGATCAAGGACTTGCTCAGGAGTGGCAACAATTTCTTCTCGTAACCCAGCAACATAGATTCCCCGCTGCAAATAAAGAAAAAGACAGACTACTCATTTTAGTACTCAGACTTTCACAAACACTGATAACCACATAAGAAAAAGAAGGTACCTCTAGATTTTCATGAATCTGAAGTTTTCGATGCTCAGGAGCCAATAAATCGTTTATTTCCTCGTTATAAATTTCCATGTATGACATTCGGAGAAGGAATTCCCGATCCGAGTTCTAAAATGCATAACAAAAAAGCAAACAAACAAAGGAATTCTATTTGTCAAATTTCATACAAATCAGATGAAATAGTCCCGTATCAGTATGAGAAACAAAGTGAGTTCCAACTGTTTGGTCATGGTTACTTCAAAATGGAGTTTCGATGATAATAAAATAAAAATTAAAAATTCCCTAGCAAAATGAGATTGAAATGTGTACCTCATGAATTGCGTTGAACATATCGCTCACGGCGAGAGGAATTACTCCGGGCTCCATAGCTGACCCTCTCATAGTGTAAGTTTTGCCGCTGTTGGTTTGCCCATAAGCAAAAACAGTGCCTACAATAAACTCGAACCAATGAGAAATTAAACAAAAATCCGATGTTTCCATATTTGGAGCATAAATTCTCTTTTGAATAGTACAATTAATTTGAACAAAAAAATAATAATAAAAATAATAATAAAATATCATGTAAATTTGAATTTTGTGCACCGTTAAAACCACGAACTGCAGCGGCGACTATTTCTTTAGTGCGAGCTTGATAAACATCGATTGTCTTGCAATCCTCACCGAAAATGCGATCTAAGAAACAAAATAATTACAAAATTGGAAACGAAAGAGGAAACAAAAAAATGAGAGAGAGAAGAAGAAGAAGAAGAAGAAAATACCGAATTCGAACTTGGAGGAGTGGCTGGGGATGAAAATGGAGTTGGCTGAGATACGCCAAGGGCTGGTCTTGGCGTCTTCCGGTGAGAGTGGCCGAGCACGAACCGCCACGTGTATTCTATCCATTTCCAACGAGTAGGACGAAGAGAAGAGAGGCTTTCTTTCTGGCAGAGTCGCGCGCAGTGGAAGGAATACTGTGGTGGAGGAAATGAGCCCTCCTTTTTTGTTTTGGGGCAACGCTGATTTTCCCGCCTTAAAGTCGTGGAATTTCAAGCCTCAAACTAGGGATTTTTATTTATTTTATTTTTTTTAACGAGAAATATTATAAGTGAGAACCAGAAAAAAGATCACCCACAATCATCGTTCAAAATATTAGCCTTTATATGTCTCGAGAAATATGTATTAGGCTTTATAAAAACGCGCCCTGTTTTTTGTTTTGAATTTTTTCTTTTTTTTCCTTTTTTTTTTTAACCATTAATAACTACTTTTCTATTTCCAAGGTAAAATAAAATTGCTTTATTTTTTTTTACCATCAAGTAATTTATTTTTTTCTGTTTATTTGTTATTATAGTAACAATTTAAGTACATAGCTAATAGTTTAATATTAATATTATTTATTAATTTGAATTAATCATATGAATTACATTCTAAAATACATATTTATTTTCATATAAATAAAGATCGTATATTAATTTGGATTAACCATATGCATTTCCTTCTGAATTCATATTTATTTTCATATAAAATAGCTTTAAAGGAAATTACAATTACATCAAAATTTTGCACAATACTAGCAACTAATTACTGAAATATAAGCTCATGTAACATGAATATAATAAACGATAACTAACAAATCAAATCTAAATATTCGATAAAATTAGCATAATAAAGCATGGATAACAATCAGCAGGAATTTATAGGCATGCAAATTCTTCATGCTCCAACATTTTTTCTTTTCCAAGAATGCTAAATCTGTTGAAGTATTATTGTACTTGCAATTGATAACAATTTTCTCGATTGCGACACAGTACCTCAACAAGTAGGTAATACGCTCAGCATCACCGAATGCATTATGTTAATGAACCAGTTCTGACGAAGTTTTCGCAGACAAGAGCTCAAGAAGTGGAGCATTAATAGACAACAAATAATCAATGTGTTTTGCACTCACAAAGACATGAGTCAGCGAAAGCACTTTGAGAGACTTCAACCCAATGAAACTTTGGTCACGGAAAACAGGTATGTAGGAAAATTTGCAGCAATTTTTAAGCTTAAACCGAAAGAACAGATAGAAATCCAACTCAAGCCTTTCAAGTGATTTATTTCTCAAAGCAAACTTAACCCACTTATCGATGAATTCCATCGCTGTGCGTCAAAGAGTATTTAACTGGAACAAGTCCATATCACCCGACTATTGGCCCACCGCATAATTTACCAGATTGAAGTAGCTCTTCGTTTTCTCATTCAAATACTCATTTAAGGTTCATAGAAGAAGGGCACAGAGATTATGCGTCGAATTCGAAATGGAGAATCAACTATGCAAACGTCCACAGATAACGCCATCGTGTTGAGAGGATACTAGTAGCTGCTGCTTCCTTTAGCGGCAATAAAGACAGTATACAAACAAGAATATCATCGGAAAGCTCCTCCACGGCGCATTCGGATCAACCTTTTGTTTTCTATATAATTAAGAATAATAAAATATTAAAAAAAAAATAAAACAAGAAAAAGAAAAAATAAAAATCTCTAGCCCAAGCATAATAATTTTGTATTTCAAAGCAGTATTGAGTAGCATAATGTGTTCAGAAGTGTCTTATTATCTTGTGCTTCTATGTTGTATCTGACATTCTCAATCTATCGGAAATTTCTAAGAGAGGGGACCGAATAAAGAGGCGTAACACCTTGAACAAAATGAAAAATCTTTATTTTCCCAAATCTTCAAACCTCGGATCTGATTACCAATGTTAACCCAATTCAAAGCAATGAAATCCAAAAAGACATTGTCAATGACAACCCAGTTCAAAACAATGAAATCCAACGACTCCAAGACTTCCAAAACGACGACAACTAGAAGGTTCAGCCGCCATCAGGGTCTGCGCAGCGTAGTTTCTTTTTGAATAAAAAAATGGCTAAAAAAATTCAAAAGCAAAAATGAAAAATCAAAGGTTTTTGGTAATTTTGCATGTAAATGCCTTGTAGGTAAAGAGAAATTTTAAGCGCGTAAACAGAAGCACTCCAGGTCGAATGAAAGGGTTGGTTATAAATAGTTAGGGGCTGGCCCAAGAGAGCACTTCAATATTGGGCTAGCTACTAAAAGGATGGGTTTTTTGAAAACTAACAATCCCGTAGATCTATTCTTGAAAAATAGCAAAATTTTTATTTTTTTTTTTAAAATAACCAACTTTTAACACATTTAGATTAAAATATCTTTTATTATATTTTTTTATATTTTTTTTTCTTGTTTTCCCTTTCCCTTTCAAAACTTAGGCTAGGGCTTTCCCTTTCCAAAAACACCATTGCAGTCACCACCAAAAACCAGTCATCGTTACAGCTGCATCATTGCCATAGCCACCAAGAGCTAGTCATCACCACAGCTGCACCATTGTCGTCGCCACCAAGAGCCAGTCGTCGCCGCACCAACACCATTGCCGTCATCACCAAAAGCTAGTTGTCGCCACAGCCGCAGGTTGCGTCTGTGCTGGTGCCGCTGCAACCACCTATTCCTTCTTTCTCTACTTTTTGTTTTATTTTTTTTTGCTAGTGGTTGATTATTTATGAACTGTTGTAATATTGGAATTTTGCTTCAGCAAGGTAATTAATTCAAGAAAATTTTATATCTGAAACTTGGTGAAAAAAAAAATTAAAGGATTTAGACATAGCCTTTGAAGATTTGGAAGTAGAAGAGGAGGACCCATTTCTTAGATTCATCGAATATGCCAGATCTATAACATCCCCTAAAACAAAAGAAGAAGAAGACCAAGATATGGATCCCAAAATTGGAAATGGAAAAAAGACCAAACGACCCAGTTGAAATTGGATTGCTTCTCAGATCCTCAAGTTTTTTTTTTGTTGTTGATACCGGCAAGACCCAGCCAGATGATGTCTGCTGGTTGGTAGTGAGAGGGCTCTTAGTATCTGCATACCCAAAAGGGGGCGCTATCTTTCACTCACTGAGAAGTGAAACCCTGTGACTAGATCGTCCTGAAGACGGATGCAACGGGAAGATATGGCATTCTTTCTATTGGTCAACAACCAACCACAGTTCTCTAACATTCTTCACTACTCGTATAGGAAGGAGTCTCTTTCTGTCCTGTCTGGAGCTTGGACTGCAGTGGTGTTACCCCAGCAATTCTTCTCTCTGATATCATTCACGTACAGAGCTTTCTTTTTTTTTTTTTTCTTTTTTTACACTTAATTTCATATTTTCTTAATTTCATATTTTTTCAATGTATTCTCTAATGTTTGGTTGATGAGAAAATTGAGGGGAAAAAAAAAAAAAGAAATCCAAAGTTTGAACCTTTGTTTTGGGTTTTTGGTTATGGAAAATGGGTAAAGGTAAAGATTTTAGACTGGCCAAGTTTTATTTCTACTAACGGGGAATTGGCGATGTGTAGAATGTTGTAGGCGTGGAGTGAGCAACATAGAGATGGGACTACTAAGAAGAGGCCTGAATGTATCAACAAGTTGAGGAAGAAACATAGAAGAGCAAAGCTTCCAAACACTGTCATAATTGACTCCATTTATGAAAAAAATTTCTTGTCTTTAGGTAGTGTTTTGGAAGCAATTATTGTCAATGCTTATTTGCTCCCAGGTACTCTTTTCAAATTTAAAAATTCTCATGGTGTTTTACTTCAATGGAGGCTTTGTGTGGCTAAATAATAAAGCGAAGTGGAATAAATATATTATGCAAAAAACTTTCATTACACTGTTAAAAGGGAAAAAGATATATAAAGGTATACATTTAGATTCTTCTTCTTCATTGGTCCAATTTATTTCCTTTTTCCCTTTAGGTTTTTTCGTGTGTACTTCTTTTTCTTTTTCCATGAGTGATCTGGAAAGTGAGTTCTGTAAACTAGAAAGTTGATTCATAATCATGTTATTGATAAAATTGGTTCCTATTTTAGAAACTTATTTCAAACTGAAAAAAGAAATTTCCTATGGTTGAATGTGGATATCCTCCTGAAGAAAGAGTAAAATTCCTTTCTTTCTTTGGTGTGTAATGAGGACTTTTTTCTTATGTAATTAATTTTCATGGTGTGACATCTTCCTAAAGTTTATGTTAATTATCTTGTTATTTGAATAGAAAAACTTGCTCAATATCTTGTAGTATATTTGGTTCTGTGTTTGGTGAGCAGCTTCAAGTATATCTTCCTTTTAATTCGTGATGATTTTATAATTTATTATCAATTGTTCCCCTCTCTCTAGTTTTCTTTACTTTATTTTGATTATTATTTGATGCAGTTTTTGGTGTCTAAGTTGGTGGCATGTTGCATTCCCTTTGAACCTAATACAGACCAATTTGTCGTTATGGCCCTAATGTCCATGGCTGGAGGGGGGCCTGATATGCAAGGTTATGATGAAGAGGAAATGATGAAGCTTCGAGCAGAGAGAGGTGGAAGAGCTGGAGGTTGGAGTGTAGAATTAGGTAGGAAGAGGAAATGATTTGATTCGGCTGTTGCCACTATTGTCCATTGTACTACACATTTTTTAATGATTTTTTTAAAGCAATTATGCAATAAAATCATACAGAAAATCGGTGAATTGAAGCTTCTGGATACATTTTCCTCCGGTCGGAAATCCCATATGGAGGTCAATTGAAGCTTCTGGATAATTTTCCACCAGGCGGAAAATTTTTCCTCCAAACAGAAATCGTTTTCCTCCTGTTGGAAAAAATTTCCTCCAAGCGGAAATTGTTGAATAAAATTTACTCTTGTCGGAAACTAGTTTCCTCCACTTGGAAAATTAATTTCTAATAAATTATTTAAATTGATAGTGGGGTAAAAGAATTGAGAGTGGAGACAAATATTATATAAGATGAAAATGGATTTAACAAAAAATGTATTGACTTTTAACATCAATAACCATTTAAAAAAAAAGAAAAAATGATATATATAATTTTTTCTTTTCAAAATTATTTGGACATTTCATAAAATGGATGTAAATTAAAGATTTAAAATCAACCCCAGAAAGCCTCTTTTCATTTGGGATTAAATTCTTAAAAAAAAAAAAAATTGCTAATAAATCTTCCACCATCGAGTAGAAAATATAATATCCAAGATATGAAATAATTATCAAAAGATATTAAACCATAATACTAAATTAAAACTTCCTAATTCGAAGCATAAGATAATGGATTCGTACATCTCTGGCTATAATATCTAACACCACCGCATCGACTACATCTACATCCAATAACATCTTCACCTTGGGATGGTATGCGTTGCATCCTCTGCCTAACATTATCAACTCCTTCATTGTTTATTTCAGAATGCATATCATTATCATTGTCTGGCAACTCATAATCAAAATCTACATCATTATGATCAACATCATCCCCTGCTGCATTGTAATTCTCATCATGATCAATATTATGCAACTGCTCATCTCCTCATCGTTAGGAAACTGTTCAGCATAGTCACCTCTAACATCAACTCCTTCGTGGATGTTAAATGATATCCAGGCCCCATGAACATCAACTTGATCTCTAAACTGAGTTTCTTGAACCCTAATTTCCTGAGATGTAGCCTGAATAGGTTCAGTACCGGAAACTTGTGGTAGACGAATACCAATTGGAGGACAAGAAAAAGAATGAAGATTAATCCCATTATCCAAAGCAAAGGTTGTTTGATGAACATTTCTACATACATGTTCAACTTTTGAAATCACCTCAGCATACATTGGAAGCCGCATCATTGTCATCCGTCCATTACTCACTTCTTGAAGAAAGCATTTCACATCCCTATCACAGCGTATTTCTGTAGGATCCAACTTTTTTTGCACATCGTCCATATATCCATTTTAACTTTAGCAAATATTCATTTCAATCTATCTCAATAGAATTGAAAATCTCATCCTCTAACTCTGATTTTGTGCATCTCTTGCCGACGGAAACTATTATATTTTTACCATTTTGATATTCTCAATTACCACCATCATTTTGTGCCTATGTTCCATTGTATGAAATCACAATTACAATATCATCATCTTCCATTTTATTACAAAATTAAATGAATAACGTTAAACTAAATCAATAAATATATAAAAATTTGAATAATACTAAACAAACGTATTAATTGTATTAAAAAAGTTGATTTTGTTTCTTTTTTTTTCTCGCCAAATATGGCCTTTTTCTACTGGAGGAAAACTGGTAGAAAACTAGCAGAAAACTTGCAAAAACTGACAAATTGGAGAAAAATGGTGGAAGTTCATCTTTTTCGCCAAATTTCCTCCGTTTTTACTATTTTTCGCAATTTTTCAGTTTTACACAAATTTTATCCCATTTTCAAACCATATGCCACCTAAGTATCTTTAAACTCATATATAACAACTCATAAATTAATTTCTTGCATACCCATATTAAATAAAAAGCTTAAAAATTCTAAAACTAACAAAAAATACAAGAAAAAAGAGAAAGAGAAAAAAGAGAAAGAGAAAAAAGAGAAAAAACACATATTTACCTAGTTTCATCTAATAAGAAAAAAGATAAAATTTTTACCTGAGTTTAGTTTCAGATATGAGAAAATACAAGAAAATGAGAGTGAGAGGAGATGAGATGCAAAGAGTGGCATGTTAGAGAAATCCTTGCATGAACGGCTGTGTAGAGGAAGAAGAAAAGGGTAAAAAAAACCTATTGCATAATTTTCAATTTTATCAAGGATATTTTTGTCCCAAGGTGGCTAGTTTTAAAAAAAAAAAAAAAATTTACTATTCTTCAAAAATCATATTACGAGGTGGCTACTTTTTTAAAAAACACCTAAAATGATAGCTATCTATTGGGCCATCAGTATGAAATAATGAACAGAGGATTAAAGTTAAGAATAATTTGTTTTCTAGGCTCCGTATATTATATATATATATATATATAAAAGAGTGTCCTACAGATTTTTAAAAAATAAAAAGTAGAACATTTTTATGTTTAAAAAGTTAAATTTTGAAATCTCTTCTACTAACATTTTTAATATCATATATATTTTTTTCAATAAATATTTATTGTTATGTTTCTTTCTTTCTTTTTTTTTGATTTTTCACAAGAATTTTTTCTTAATTATTTTGTTATTTCCCTCCCCTTTTATCCATAGATCCAATCAAATTATTAAATTTATTAACATAATAATTTTGAAATTTAATAATTATTAAATAATAAAAAATATTTTTGACCTTTCAAATTTGGAAAGCCAAACCCACCCTGTATTTTAAAAAGTTAAAATATAGAATGAGTTAGAAGCTGTTTGTACATATTAACTCCTCAAAATAAAAATATAAAGAATCCCTTTAGGATGCTCTAAGAAACCCCATGGTCTTATTGTTGCATGATGCTATTCAGTTCAAGAGTTAACGACTTGGTTGATCTGAGTCTTCGATCAAATTATACTACGTTTAGAGAAAGACCGGCAAGTTCTTAGACTACGTGGTTTCCTTCTTCGAGGCTAAGATAATACAGTCCACATATTTAAGCGAAGCAACACTTCATTTGTTTTTTGGTAAAATTGAGGCAACAATTTAAAGGTGCTTTATGGGCAACAAAACAGATGCCTTCTCCAGCATTTAATGGTATGTCGACAGATCTCTTCACATAAAGTGTTCTTGCCTCATAAGAAAGCAGAATTTATACATCAAACTCTTACATTATACTAAAAAGTGTATGTACATCTATTAGCAGCCTTCAACTTGTTGCTTCTAACATTATCTATAATCTTTCAAACCTGAACCCCGATGCTCTGAGCAACCTGCATCACCAAAATGCAATGAAATTAACTCATGCATTTATAAATTTATGCATGTATTTATAAATTCATGCACTATCTATAACTGAGCATTAAAATTTAAGGATGATGAATAAACTGAAAACTTAAATGAAGTTCCCCTGCTTTGCAACCAGCTGCGAACTAGTGCAATATGTCTCCCCGTAGATGGACCCTTAACAAGAAAATACGGAATGGAAATTTCTTAGGCACCGTTTAAAGATAGAGGCTTATAGTCTCACCACTCTCTCAGATTATGGATCTTGCAGTTACGCACACTTGGTCTCTCAACTCTACTTAGATGCCTTATCTATAAACCAGTTTCCAGTTTTAGTTAAAAGCATATTTTCACAAACTCAAACGGCCTTTGATTGTTCAGTTTTTCATGGAGACTTTTAAGCCCATTCCCTCTTCCCACAAAATTGATATAATCTCTATCCCTCTGTCCTTTATTTCTTTCTTGTATAACGATAAAGGCTGAGAGATAGGGAGATGTGCAACACAATAGATCTTTGTTAAGGTTGAATCCAGATCAACTTTTGCTTCAGTGTGCACAGCATCGCAGAGATCTATATGTCCACCAGTGTAGTTTTTATGAACATAGCAAATTACACAGCATAAACATCATTATTCCAAGAAGTTAATCAAAAAATTTGAACAAAAAAAAAAACAGAAAAAATAACAATATACCTCCTTAAAGGAGTGAACATCACTTCCCCAAAGCCAAGCATCACAACCCGCATCTCTGGCACCCCATATATCATTCCTTCGATCATCACCCACATGCACAGCATCCTCCGGTTTTACCCCCACTAAGTCACAAGCTTTTAGAAATATCGTTGGATTTGGTTTTTCTGCTGCAACCTATTCATAAGTTAGTCAGAGAGAGACAAATCAGCAAGACAACACATTAATTATATGAAATGTGAAAAAAATAAAATAAAATAAAATAAAGGAAAGCAATTTCCCTACTTCAGCTGAGACCGCAACAGCATCAAACCAATGGTCACAATTTAAAGCCCGCAACAGAGGTCTTAATCTGGTGTCAAAATTTGATACAACAGCCAGTTTTACACCTGCTTTTCTTAGTGCTTTAAATACATGCTCAGCTTCAGGATCACAGAGGTGCCAAGCCTAAAATAAACAAAGGGAAATTATTAATATAAATAATCAAGGCTTTTTAAAAAGCAATCTGTAAAACATTAAATACTAAACGAACGAACCTTGTCAGTGGTATAGTAGTTATAAAGTTCTTCAAAGTACTGAGAATCTGAACAACCAGTTGAAGAACTGACTATATATTGCCAGAAGGGTCTCCCATCATTTACATATCTGCAATAGAGTAGGAGAACAATTCTTGATTCATTGATCGAAAGGTTTTTCTTTATTATTGTTTTCTTTGGGTCACTACTCAGTTCTAGGAAAACAAAATAAAATTTTTTGGAAGGAAAAAAATTATATAATATTATGAAATATTTATGCAAATAGGAAACAGTATATAGATTTAAACTGTCACCAAGCAGTCATTACTCATAAAGATTTCTTAGTTGAACCAGGGCTAACATTATATTTGCTATTAATAAAAAATTTACAGGAAAGTTCAATGCTTCAACCTACTTGGTGGGTATTATGAATACCAAATAAAGAACAAAGACAAAAGAACCATAAAACTCACAAATGAAGAACCATAAAGTAAATTTTAGGAAAGAAGAATCTTGTACAAAAAATTCATGTCAACTAAAAATCCAACATGAAACAGTGAAAAGCATAAGCAAATGGGTCGTTAGTAATCAAAATAACCCACGAACTAAAAATAACAGCAATAATAATTTAAACAAAAAGGAAAACAGTAGAGTAAAGAATTACCTGAGACGGGATCTACCCCAAGGCTGCTCATAAGCCCTTCTGTATCTGTTCAAAATCTCAGCCTCTGAATACTCCACCCCATATTTCTCCCCAATCTGCCTATATATCTACAAGACAAAAACACCATTATAATCAGCAAATCCATAGAGTTAATACATAAAAGTTTTACCTTTGATTTTCACAAAAATTTAACCTTTCATCCAAGCGCTCATGAAAGAATATAAACAAGTACGTATTCTTCGTGCTTATAATATACATATATATATATATATGTAGGAAGAACGAGATAGAGAAAGAGAGAGAACCTGAGCCATGGGCTGAGAGGGAACAACAAGAGTGCCAACAGCATCAACCAGCAAAGCCTTGTGAGTGATTTCACCATACAAGGACCTCCGATAATCCTCATAATCTTTCACACCCAGAATTTCCCATCCCATGCGCCTGGACCCAATTACCTCAGACTCCTTAGAGGCCAGAGCAGAGGACGAATAGAACAATGCCCCTTGCAAGCCTGCATTTGGGTTGGCCCCAAACCTCCCGCTAACGCCATGGAAGCAAGACCCAGATTTCAAATTCTGTGCTTTCTCGGTAAATATGGTCAGAAGCCTAGAGAGCTTCGTTCTGGAAGAAGCCATTAGTGCCATTTTCTGAGCTTCATTTGAGGCTTTCACCCTCTATCACACTCTCCTCTTTATGCTTGTTCTATGTCTCTGTTTTTTCTATACGACTTTACGCTCACCTTCACAGTTAAAGAGGAGACTGCTATTTTACAATTATAACCTCGTTCCAGCGATGCACTCACCCATAATTATCTGCTATTTTAAAGGTATAAATTCCACTTGTTTTCTATTTTGTGGAAATGAAAATTCCACTTGTTGGACCAGGTAAAATATAAACTTTTTTGTTCTCTCTCTTTAGAGTTTATCCATACGGTTTCCGCTGAATATATATTATGTAAAATTGAAATTTAATCTAAACTCAACTTTTCCTCCAAAAAAAATAACTCATGTTAAGATAAACATTATATATTCTTAAAGCGATTAATCTTTTCCTTTTTTTTTTTTTTCCTTTGTCTAAACTCTTGTGTACATCCATACAAAAATCAAAACATAATAAATTCAATGTCCCCCCAAAAAAATAGTAAACTCTGTTATGCAATTTAAAAATAATAGTATATTGAAAATTTTTGAAAAGAGTTAATAATTTAATAGTGAAAGGCACGCTAAATAATTTAATAGTGAAAAATAATTCCAACATGGGCTTATGGTAATTTGAATGAAAACCGTGCCCTTATGTAACAAGTAGACTCGGCCATAAAATAAATAAATAAGGGAGAGGAGTAAGTCACCGCGGTCTCAAGCCAGAATACGAAAGCGCGACGTGGCAGAAGTGGAATACGGTTAGAATCCGCGTCAGCAAATGCCCCTTCAATCTAAACCATGAAACATATCGCAAAGGTGAGGGCCCACCATTCGTCTCCCACTCATGTGGGTCCCAATTTTGTTTCCTAAAGAAGTCATCAACACCATGGATGGGACCCACGTCTCCAAGAACCAGTCTCTGCTCCCCGACACATTGGATTTTTGTCCGTTTGCGTTATCCGAATATAGTGGTAATAAATAATAATGCCTCCTATCATAACGTTTAGAATTTTTAATTTTCAAAATTTTAATATGCAGCACTCGGCACTTTTGTGGTAGAATATAGTATATCAATATATTATTGTTTAAATTAAAATATTATAATTGTCCTTTTCTTTTCTTTTTCTTTCTTATTTTTTTTTTTAAATAGTATTAAGTACACTTGTATTGGGCAGTATGAGACAATGAGTCAATACTATTTGACAATTTTGACATAAATGCAATAATAAAACTTTATAATTTAAAGCATTTTTTGTTTGTATATGTGTTCCTGTTTGATGATGGTTGATAAAGAAATAATGAAATATCAACCGTAATCGTTTTACTCCTACAAAAACTATTACAGCATATTATTATTGATTGGCAAATCATTGACAGGCACATAAACTAACAAATAAAAAATCAACTTCATCATTATGCCTAATGATCCATACTTCTTTGCGTGCAGGTGTTTCTAAGTATGTAAAAGGTTAAAAATTGGCAAAGTAATAATAATTTTAGTTAGATTAAATAAAAAATTTGATTACATCATATTTTTTTTTATATAAAATGAAATTGTTCCAATTGCTACGTTCTTTTTTTTTTTTTCGCTTGAATTCCAATTGCTATGTTGTGGGTTTTGTAGATACACTTCTTCCCTTCTAGATTAGTATTTGTTATAATGAAAAAATATATATATATATATATATATTTTTTTTATGAAAAATAAATTAGCCGATGGCAAATGCTTAATTTCATTTCATACTTTAAAACTAGGTGTGAGGTATTCTGCAATTTTCTAAACCATAAATTAGTCTAACTAATATAATTTGTACTTTTAAAAATACTCCAAATAAAAAAAGGAATATACGATGTTGAGTAATTACAAACTATGGTTGATGGAAAACCGATGACGGATAAATAAATAGAGTACTGTGGAATTTACAAGGTACAATACATTAATTAAAATGATTTTATATTAAAGTAATTGAAAGAAGCATCGCCAGTATATGAAAGCTCCAATCTATATAAGTTAGGCAAAAAAACAACTCTTTTTTTTTTTTTTTTCTTTTTGGTTAACAACAACAATAATGACGCTGGTATGCACTTCAGTATGCTAATAATCACTGTAATAAAATTAAAAAAAGTGATTAATGATATATTAACCCAAATAATTTTTGACTAGATGATAATTACTAGGATGTCTATTTTTTATTTATTAAAAAATTTAATAACAATTAGTATAATTATACTATTAATATGAATTTGACACATAATGATCAATATATTTTAAATACTTCAGCTAATATATGTATATATATTTATTGAATACATAATAATTAGAGGTGTCAGCATCAGGAGATGCCAAACTTCAGAAGGTATTGATAACGGAGAGTGTGTTGGTGCATCGTGGCCACAGGAATGATTAAGGCAAAGATGTGACCCGTAAATTCATGGTCAGAAACTTGGTTGAGGAACGTAGCGTGTGACATGGATTCCTTGGGCCTAAGACCACATATGGGTCAGAATTATGAGTGGTGGGCCTGGCTATCTTGGAATCAATGCCTTTTTATTTTATGATAAGAAAGAGACCTTTTGAAGGATAAGCGGGGCCCACATTTTTGAGCCAGATCAATGGACTGGTATTTGAAGGAGAATTAACCAAACCAGATTGGAACACATGTCACGCTGTCTTTCCCAAAGATCAAACGGCTCAATTGCTGTGTATGGAAACGGATCCCAACCAACAGAATGTGGTGTGGTGGGTGTTGGGTTTTGACATTTTTTTTTTTTGTGTTGTAATGGCGGGAACCTCCCTTAAGGAGCCCAATTTTTGCAACTTCTCGGCGCATCCTGTTATATTATAATTAACATTTTGTATTATTTACATATAAATTTTACTCCATATATAATTAAAAATATGGGATAAATGCAAAATTTTTATTTTTTTTAACTAAAAAGCAATTAATTCTATTGAAAATATGCATTTGGAATAATAATTATAAAAATATTATAATTTTAAAACTTGTTTTGTAAATTTTATAATTAAAAAAAAAAAACATGAATGATAAATTGGTGAAGTGAACAGACACCAAATTTGGTACTACACTGTTTATTCACGCTAAAATGGTATCAAATTTGGCACATGGTTGAAAAGCCATTTTCACCAAAATTTGATGTTTTTTCTTCATTTTGGCGCAGGTTGGAGCAAACAACCAATTTGCCATATACAATACTCGAATTCTCTTATAAATTTGTTCATACATATTCTCCACTGTACTATGCTCAAGTTCCTTGCACGTCTTTCTGGATAACAAAACTTTTACATTTATATAATCTTTTTTTAAAGTTTTATTTTGGGTATCTTTTGTGATAATTAAAAGTTACATAAATGAATAATAATGACATGGGATAACCTGTCATAGATTACCATTGGTTTGCAACACACTTTGACAAAAAATTGAAATGAAAATCACTATTTTGTAGCTATGAGTCTGCAATAGAATATGGGCTTTTATATCCTCCGAATAATGAGATAAGTTGGTGTTAACTTATTGCCAAAAATAAAAATAAAAATAAATTTTGGTTTACCTTCCCACAACTATACAAAAGAGTTTGCAGTTATAATGGTAGAAAATAATTAAACAAAAAGCAGAAAAAAAAACACACAATATTTACTTTGCATCAGAAGCTAGAGAAGCAATCCAAGAAAAAAGGATATAGATATTCTTATTCTGTATGTCAAACAAGAGATAACAATGTAGTATATAAGAACCAATTTTAGAGCCTAATCAGAACTGTTGCTGTAAAGAATATCACTTCATTATGCACCTGCACAAAATATTATGTACTGAATATGCAGCTTCTGTAGTCAACCAAATAAGACCGTATATAGGAATTAATCTCGTAAATTCCTTTTCTCTGTCAATAATAATGATAGGACTTTGGATTTTTTTTTTTTTAAAATTTTTTTATTTTAGGGATCTTTGTTTATGATCCTAAATTAATGGAAAGAAGGAAAAATTGAGCGGTAACGAGGGACCCATATTTTTAAAAAGTTTTAAGAATCATAAATTAGAATGTGGCTGAGGATTGTCGATACGCAAATGAAAGCTAACGGATATGAATATCCTCGCAAATTCTGCCTTCGGCCCCATATATAATCCAACAGATACGACACGAAATCTTGACTTTTATAATTATTTATTTCTTTACCTTTGGTTGCTTTCAATCATTCACTAGTTTTCGTCCATAAGAGAGCTATGAGCCCTTTCAATCATCCACTAAACTACATCCACAAAAGGTTGTTGAATTTACCACGTATAATCGACAGATGAAAAAAATCCTTTCCCACTTAGTTGTTCTCTCATATTTGGCAGCAATTGATGTTATTGACTTTAAACCACATAATAAAAGATAAATTATCTCTGGCTTCTTATCTTATATTTGACATTTCTTCATGCTTAATCACAAAAATTAAAGTCATTTGTTCTAAAAGATAGCTATCGATAAGTAGCTCATCTGTTCCATAAAGTTTTATGCTACAATACATACTTATTCATATGATGTCATATGTTAAAAACACGAATTTTTTTTTTTTTTCTTTCTCCTTTTGCATATTGACAGGTCTTCAATTACCAAAACTAAAAAGGTTAAGAATAATAATTCAGCAACATTATCTGCTTCTGGTAGCAAATATTTTTATAGAATGGATAAAAAGAAAAAAAAGAGAAAGAACTAAACTTTATATTTGACAGCAAAAGGCTTATTTATGGATCCAATCCATAGAGTCCCATCTTTCTCCTTCACTTCACTCACTGTCTTCCATCTTATTCTGGTTTTGTCTTCAAGAACATCCAAGATTTCACCTTCCTCACTCAATCTCATAGCCAACCCACTTCCTCTCCATTTTCCCAAATACCCATAAGCTTTCATAATGTTAATAGGAAGTCTGACCAGAGTTTTCCCCATCACAGGGTATGAAAGAATCCTCCTCACAAGCCATTCTCTTCTTGAATGAATTCCCACCCAAAATCCACCTCTTGGGCTCATTTTTATGTTGTCTGGAAACCCTGGAAGTTGAGCAAAAACTTCAAAACTCCCAGCCTTAGATGTTCTTAACCAGTACCTCATAATCCTGCATTCACTGGTCTCTGCAACCAGAAGGAAATCCCCATTTTGGCTCAATGCCACCCCATTTGGAAATGAAAGGTTCCTAAGAAGAACCTCCACTCTTTTTCTTTGTGGATCATATTTCATCAGCCTTCCAGTTTTATCCCCACTCAATATCACTGAAACATAGTTCCTGAAATTACATTTTTTTTTTTTTTTTTGGGTGAATGATAACATATATTGGTTAGCATTATTAGAAAACATAAAATATATAATACCACATCAAGAATTAATACCCAAGTTCTTTGATTTGCCATGATTATGATAAATTGGTATAATAAAAACGAGAAGTAATAGTACCTTCTTTGATAGCGTGAGGTGCTATCGGTAAAATACACGGCTCCAGTAGTGCTCCATTCATCAATGTCCACGCTGTTGGTAAATCCAAATGGGATGCCTTGCGCTTCATTTGCAACTCTAGTGGCCAACCCACCTTGGGGTCCCACAACGAGTAGTCCCATGTAAGCATCAGCAATATAGAGATCGCCGTCCTTTTTGTTGAATCTCAGTCCTAATGGGCGCCCACAAATGTGCTCCGTTTGATCGTGATCATGTTGTCCTTCACAACCAGATCTACGGCAGCAATGACTTTATGTTAACAAATAACAATACCACATGTTGCTTTGCATATACAAGAGTTCTGGTTATTACTTATTCGGAAATTGGGCTTGGTCTTCTTCAAGCACAGATTGGCTAAAGGCCTAAAGCCCAGAATAAGTTGTGTATAGGCTTTTACAACAGAACAATTTCTGTGTTTCTGAATGCACTACAAAACTAAGCTCGTTCACGCACGCACATTTGCTCATTTGGGGTGCAGTTAGACATACTCTAGAGGCAGTTCATAAATGCCACCATTAAAGGATCTTGAACTCCATTCATATATTTTATGCTAATATTTCCTTGCAAAAATTGTTTAGTATCCAAAGCTCTCTTCTCCATCAGAAAACTTAAAATTCAATCTTGTTAATTTAGCATGTACTTAAATTTTGTTTATTGATCATGAAAACAATATAAAACGATTTTTATTTCTTTAAATTATAAAATAATTTTTTAATACATAGTATTATTAAATTGCGTCTTAAATGAGAAACATTTTACCAAAAGCATATAGATTAAGTTTATTCGCAAGGTTATGCCTAATGTGCCCAAATCATACTGATGAGTGATGAGATAGGTAGTAGTTCCCAAGTGAAGCTTCCTGTGAAGGCTTGAAGAAGCGCTAGTTTCAATGAGATATATATGTATATAATATTTATATGAATTAAATGTGTATGAATGGAGTAATTCATTGCATGCATGTCCAGCCCCATATGTACGTGGCTGGCCAATTCTGAAGGCTAGGGAGTTAAGGTAAGGGATATGTAACACGTAAACTGTTAGTATCTGCAACTTTCTGTTTGATTAAAAACAAAAGCATGCAGAAAGTATGAAAAACAAATACCAAAATAAATAAATAATAATAATAATACGCATAGTATATACCTATTGGAAGAAGTAACAGCGAAAGTGATCCATTGCCGTTGATCTTCCTGCCACTTGATAATCCGGCCATCCGATACGCCGGTATAAGGACCTTCACCGAGTCGGTCAAAGGCATACGTCTCGGGTCCAACGGCACCCGTTATCGGAACAGTTTCAATGGAGGAATGGTGGTTTTGTAATTCTCCATCTCCAGCATGAAAAAATGAAAACTTAATGAAATTGAGTGCACTTAGGGCGGAGAGAAGAACAGCTACTGTGGCTGTGAAGAAGAGCTTTGATGAAGGCATTCTTATTTGTGGTTTTGTGGGGGGCGGTGGGGCGGAGAAAAACCAATTCTGAATGATATCAAATATCAATGCCTTGTTTTGGTTTTATATATACAGTATATATGTGTGGCAAGGAATTAATGATTCACCATTCAGATATTTATGCTTTTTAAATTATTTAACATAAAATAATAAGACAATAAACCTTTCTCAAAGTTAATATTAGACGGTTATTTTGGATCCTAATTTTAGTGCATGTATAGACTTTTGCAAAGATTAGGTAACCAGACGATGACCAAGAGGGTATCACGGATTATATATGTCTCGAATTTAGAAAATTACTTAATTATATGGTTTTATTTTATTTTTTATATTAAAAATGAAGGGGTTCGAATTTGAATAATTATTCAAGAAAATAATGATTTAGATTATCCACTAATGACCATAATTATGTAGCCTTAAGATAAAAGAGTAAAGTTATATGTTATTATTTCTGTTTAATTATTTTATCTTTATCATGAAAAAAGTAAATATTTTTATCCATTTGATAAGGAGTATGCTAGGGACTTAGAAGACTGCCCAGTTTTTATGATCGACTCTGATGATAAAAAAAAAATAATAATAAAAAAAAAATCTTACTTCTACAAGTCTTAAATTAAATTAAAACGTAACAAATTCCAATAACATATATTTTTTTTTTTCTTTATGCTAGCCAAAGGCAGGGTCGTATCCCATCATTCCTAATTAATTTTCCCGGAGACATACGTACGGATAAATAGATTGGGCACTATAGATGGTCCTCCCCACCAATATTTCAGAACCAAAATAATAATTTACTACATCTCATCCCAATTATATACAGCTCTCTATTTCTGTTGTCAAAAATCATTTATAGTCCACAAGATGGTCTCCCATTATCTCTTATCTAAAACATTGAAGCCGCATCTTCCCTTCTAGCTCTGTAATTTGGTTGACTTCTAACACGGGGTGTTATAGAATTTATTTACTTCTCAACTGCAACATAGAAATAGAAAAAAAAAAAAAAAAAAAAAAAAAAAGTTACCAGCCAGAAAAGCAAAAGTGGTCTTTAGAAATGTGTGCTTCTGCAGTGGATATATAAATAGATTAACTATGGGCGACAAAGCAATATGCTACCTAGATTCTTTATGAAAATTATTAGTATTTCTATTCTAATTTATTAATCCTCATATATTACTATCGGAGTTTTCAACATTTTCCATACACATTGCAGAAAGTTCTGCAATACACAATATATTTTCCTCTGCCGTACAACTGTAATTTGGTAGCATGATTTTAAAGGTAGAATGTGCTTAAAACATGGTTTCTAAATACAGTTTTAACAAGACTATGAGTAAAAAAGAAAAACGAAAACCTACAATTGCAGTTCAGCATCCACTAAATGTTAAAAAAGCCGATAAGAGGCATCAGAACTGACCCAATCACAACTTCCCATCTTTATCTTCCACTTCACTTATGAACTTCACGCTTTTTCCCTCGCACTAAAATGACTTCATCTTAGCAAAATGACAATGCCATATGCTGCATGCTGCATATACGGGAGTGCTAGTCATTTGGAACTTGGGTTTGGGTTTTCAACACAGATTGGCGTAAGGCCTAAAGCCCATAATAAGAAGTTTATGGGCTTCTGAAAAATAAATAAATAAATAGATGGTGCTTTAGTAATGTGTGCTTGGATATGTAAAAGGGTTTTTTTGAAAATTAGTCTTTTTTTTTTTTGAAAAATAGTAAAAAAAAATTTTTTTGGAAAAAATTAGTCATTTTAGGACAAAAATATTCTTGACCAAATTGAAAATTATGCAATATGTTTTTTTTTTATCCTTTCATTCTTTTTCTACACACCCGTTCATGTTTTGTGTAAAACATTCTCTAACAGACCACAAACACTCTTTGCATTTTATCTACTCTCATTTTCTTTTTCTTGTATTTTCTAATTTCTAAAATTAAACTCAGCAAAAAATTTTCTCTTTTTTCTTATTAGATGAAACTGAGGAAATATGGGTATGTATTTTTTTTTCTCTTTTTTCTTGTATTTTTTGTTAGTTTTGTATTTTTTAAGATTTTTATTTAATATGGGTATGTAAGAAATTAATTTATGAGCTGTTATATATAAGTTTAAAGATACTTAGGTGACATATGGTTTCAAAATGGTGAAAAATTTGTGTAAAACTAAAAAATGGTGAAAAACAGTAAAAACAGAAGAAATTTGACAAAAAAGATGAACTTCCACCATTTTCCTCCAGTTTGTCAGTTTTTGCAAGTTTTCTGCTAACTTTTTTGCTAGTTTTCACTAGTTTTCCGCCAGTAGGAAAACATTATATTTGGCTAAAAAAAAAACAGAATCGATTTTTTTAATACAGTTAATATGTTTGTTTAGTATTATTCAAATTTTTGTATATTTATTGATTTAGTTTAACATTATTCATTTAATTTTATAGTAAAATGGAAGATAATGATATTGTAATTACGGTTTTATACAATGGAACATTGATACAAAATGATGGTAGTAATTGGGAATATCAAAATGGTAAAAATATAATGGTTTTCATCGGCAAGAAATGCATAAAATCAGAGTTAGAGAATAAGATTTTGAATTCTATTGAAATAGATCGAAATGAAAATTTGTTAAAGCTAAAATGGATATATGGACGATGTGCAGAAAAGTTGGATCCTACAGAAATACGTTATGATAAGGATGTGAAATGCTTTCTTCAAGAAATGAGGAATGGAGAGATGAAAATTATGCGGCCTCCATTGTATGTTGAGGTGATTTCGAAAGTTGAACATGTATCTAGAAATGTTCATCAAATAGCCTTTGCTTCGGATAGTGGGAGTAATCTTCATTCTATTGCTTGTCCTCCAATTGGTGTTTGTCTACCACAAGTTTTCGGTACTAAACCTATTCAGCCTATATCTCAGAAAATTATGGTTCACGAAACTCAGTTTAGAGATCAAGTTGATGTTCGTGGGGCCTAAACATCATTTCACATCTACAAAGGAGTTGATGTTGAAGGTGACTATGCTGAATGGTTTCCTAACGATGAGGAGTATGAGCAGCTGCATAATATTGATCATTATGAGAATTACAATGTAGCAGGGGGTGATGTTGATCATAATGATGTAGATTTTGATCATGAGTTGCCTGACAATGATAATGATATGCAGCCTGAAATAAACAATGAAGGAGTTGATGATGTTAGGGTTCATCGTGCTACAAGTGACCACGTATCATCGAGCAACCGAAATGGTTCTATGGCCATATTTTCGTCAAAGTTCATTGGTTGTGAGAGCATAGTAGTTGGATAATTATTTCGCAACAAACGTGACTTACAGAATAAATTGAGTATCTATTGCATGCATGAAAATAAGGAGTTCAAGGTGACACGGTCAACTACATAACGGTATGAGTTTGTATGCTTGGAAAATACTTGTAAATGGTGACTACATGTAACCACATTTAAAAATGGAGAAATATTTGTTGTGTGAAATTTTGATAATGTACACAGTTGCTCGTTAGATATCGTGCATCGAGAACATAAGTAGGCCAGTAGCCGGATTATCAGGCAATGTATCAAATCTAAATATGAAGGGATTGCACGTGTTACAAATCCAAAGATGATTTTTTGCAGAAATATGGGGTGAATATAAGCTACAACAAAGCATGGAGAGGTAAAGAGTATACACTTAACAGTGTTAGGAGATCTCTAGAGGAGAATTTTGCTAAGTTGCCTACCTACTATTATGAGTTAGTGTCGAAAAATCCTGGGACTCTTATACGTATTAAAACAGACGATAATAACAATTTTGTATATTTCTTTATGACGATTGGAGCAAGCACTAAGGGATTTACATCCCACATAAGACCCATGTTAGCTGTTGATGCAACTACATTGAAAGGAAAATACAAAGGGTACATTTATATTGCATCGGGCATGGATGGCTATAAGCAAATATATCCTTTAGCTTTTGGCATTGGAGATGGAAAGAACGAGCAAGCATATACATGGTTTTTCCAAAACCTCAAGGATGCTATTGGAGATTTTCCGGATTTGGTATCTGTGAGTGATAGACACCCCGCTATTAAAAAGACATTACACAAATTTTTTCCAATGCATATCATGTTCTGTGCACGTAAGATATAAGCAGAAATATTAAAGCAGATGGACATGCGAATGATGAAACAATTATACAATATTTCATGCTCGCAGCTAATGCATATTTGGTTGAAGATTTTGAGTTTTATATGGGGCAAATTGAGGTAAAAAACAGTAGGACTGCCTAGTATATTCGATCATGTGACCCTACAAGATGGGCACGTTCTATTTCTCCATATAGAAGGTACACTATCATGACCACCAATATTGTAGAAAGCTTGAATGATATTTTACTATATGCTAGAGAGATGCCAATAGTAGCATTAATTGAGCACATATGGGATTTACTGCAAATGTGGTTTTATGAGCGACATACTGTAGATGCAAAAGTGATGAAGCATGTGATTGACCATATGGAAAAGCAACTCAAACTCCAAAATTTGGAGTCTATTGGACTACGTGTGAAGGCCGTTAATATGCATGAATTTCTTGTGGAAGGTGGGAGTTTGAGGGGTATAGTTAATCTCACATATGGGATTTACTACAAATGTAGTTTTATGAGCGACATACTGTAGATGCAAAAGTGATGAAGCATGTGATTGACCATATGGAAAAGCAACTCAAACTCCAAAATTTGGAGTCTATTGGACTACGTGTGAAGGTCGTTAATATGCATGAATTTCTTATGGGAGTTTGAGGGGTATAGTTAATCTCCAATAAAAAACATGCTCATGTAAAGTCTTCGATTTTGATAAATATCCTTGTGATCATTGTATTACCGCTTGCAGAGAACGCAAAATTGCTCCTTATGGCATGTGTTCTCATTACTACACCGCAAATGCATATCGTGCAGCGTATGCTGAGTCCATTTATTATTTGTTAGATGAAAAACAGTGGCATGCTACGAATGACGTGGTGCAACGGATACCATCCGAATGTGAAGATGTTATTGGACGTAGATGTAGCCGATGCGATGGTGTTGGACATTATAGGCAAAGATGTACGAATCCATTTTCTTATGCTTCGAATTAGGAAGTTTTAATTTAGTGTTATGGTTTAATATGTTTTGATAATTATTTCATATCTTGGATATTATATTTTCTACTCAATGGTGGAAGATTTATTAGCAATTTTTTTTTTTAGAATTTAATCCCAAATGAAAAGAGGTTTTTTGGAGTTGATTTGAAATCTTTAGTTTATATCTTATTTTATGAAATGCCCAAATAATTTTGATAGAAAAACAGATATATCATTTTTTCTTTTCTTTAAAATGGTTATTGATTTTAAACGTCAATACATTTTTTCTTAAATTCATCTTCGTCTTATATAATATTTGTCTCCACTCTCAATTTTTTACCCCACTATTAACTTAAATAATTTATTAGAAATTGATTTTTCAAGTGGAGGAAATTAGTTTCGATAGGAGTAAATATTATTCAACAATTTCCGCTTGGAGGAAATTTTTTCCAATAGGAGGAAAAATTTTCCAACAGGAGTAAAACAATTTCCGCTTGGAGGAAAACGATTTCTGCGTAGCGAAAAATTATCCAGAAGCTTCAATTGACCTCTATATGGGATTTCCGACTGGAGGAAAATATTTCCGCTTGGAGGAAAAATTTTCCGACAAACTAAAAAATTTACAGAAGCTGCAATTGAACTAGATGTAAGAGGTTTGTGCATAATGGAATTCTAATAAATAAACATGGTACATTTTTTATAAAGTAAATTAGTGATCCTTACATCAAAACACATCATTATCTTCGTTAAATGAATATTACAAGCCATTATTGTCTTTACATTTAAAAGACTAATATAATAAAAAAAAATGCATCTATAGACATGAAAAAAGTAAAGAAAATAAATTATTAGTTACCCAAAATCACAAGACAAATATAGGACAGTGCCTTTAAGACTTCTTTACACCCAAAATCCTCTATCTATCACCTCGAAACTAGGATAAAAAACCCATCATTATCATTATTAAATGAACATCAAAACTCATCATTATCTTTATATTCAAAAGGCTAATGGAAGAAAAAATATGCATGTATGAACATGATGAAGTAAAAAAAACAAAGCAGTAAAAACTCGCATTCCAATTTCCTTTTCTCTTTTTCAGCTTTTCATTTATTTTTCTCCAGTTGTTTGATTAGCAATTTTTCTTCCCTTTTTGCTTCCTTTTGAGCTCTATTAACATAAAAAGAATATTCAATGTAAGAAAATGAGAATAAAATTAAAAAAGAACAAAATCACCACAACCAAAAAAGTTACTACAAATACATACAAGTATGTACGATTCTTCTACAGCTAGCCATTAACCAACAAATGAATCTTTGACCCACATAATACTTTACCAAGCTTTTCTGATGCCTTCATGAGGTCATATTTGTAATTTTGATCACCCTCCAACTTTTGTAATGCCATTATCATTTTTAAAACAAACTACAAACATTAGTGATCTAGTTTAGAAATAAAAACCAAATGAACTATTAGAGATAAAAGCACATAATTGAAAAAAGTACACAATAAATCTTGTTCATTGTAATCACGGCACAACATTGAATAGAAACATTAAGACAAAAGACATGATTGCCAAAACAAGACATAGAACTGATTTATTTGATAAATAGATACAATGAAAAAACCATGCAAAATAACTTTATATTTTTAGCAAATTTTCATTTAGGCAGTAGTTTAGACGAGAGAAATGAGCAACAATTGACAAAAGATAAACTATAGCCGGTATGCTTTATGGGGAATTGACAACTATTTTTACTATTTCCAATTAGAGCATATGTTGGTTAGACAATGCCACCTATTTTTTACGGCTAATTATCTCATGATATAAAAAGTATAATAGACAACAAGAACCATCTATATAGCATAGGAAGTAAACTTACTAGAAACAGCTGTAATCCTCCCATGGATTTTTTTTTGACAAGTGTGCCTATACTATTCAATATTTCACGTGCAAATTCTAGCATCAGCTCTGGTTGATCAACCTAACAAAAACACTTTTTACAAGCATAGAATTTGATATGCTTTTCTATCTCTCTATTATGTAACTTTATTCTTTTATTTTATTTCTGTAAAATTTTAATACACTAATTTAATAAAATATATGATTCCAAATTATAAATATCTCAACATACAGTCATTATTTAATAGAACCAAATTAAGCAAAATGGACGAATCTCCAGTCAGTCTAAATCCATCTATTTTATTCATATGCTTCTAAATGCATTTCCCTTTTTTTTTTTACTATCACCATTTATCAACTTTACATCCAAAGTGTATAGAATATAGCTGAAGAAAATCATAATCCCTAAGCTTGAAGAGAAACACATTCCCAAATCACAAACAATCATCAATCTAATCTGACTTTAATCACAGAAAATCACAACCCAAATCACCAATGTTAGTAGCTAATAACAAATTGAATCAAATTAAGCAACATGGCTCAACCCATAGTGAAGTTATATTATTATTATTTTTTTATTCATATGCTTCAAAATGTATTCCTCTGTTTTTTTTTTCCTAATCACCATTTACCAATTTTACAACCAAAAAGTGTACAAAATATTGCTAAAGAAAATTATAATCCCCAAGCGTGAAGAAAAAATACATCCTCAAAATCAATTAAACAATCTTCAATCCAATCAAACTTTAATCGTTGAAATTCAAAACCCCCAAAATAACAAATAAATATTAGCAGCAAGATAACAAATTGCATCACAAATAGAATCATTATATGTGAAATTCGTACAAATAGGAGGAATAAAAAAGAAATTGACTGTTAAGAGATTATAGTAGAGATTGAAGTTAGAAAAAGCTTTTATGGGTCATAAACAATATTTGAATATTAGTTGGAAAAGAGAGATTCATCAATTTCAATCTTCACAACTTCATCGTATTCATACTTATCTTTTCTAGGTGGAGATGGAGGAATGATAGCCTTGGTGGTCCTCTACCTTTCTTCTTGTTCCTTGGCCTCGCCTAAATTTAATCTCTCAACAAAAAGAATAATAAATTTAATTGGTAGCCTTGATGGCGAACGGGATGGTGTATTTCAAAAGGGAAAGTGAAAGGGAAAGCCTTAGCTGCGTTTTGATATGGAAAGAGAAAGTAGACAAAAAAACCAAAAACAAGAAAAGAAAAGAAGCTCTATCAAAAACACCAGCGAACAGAATGGTGTTTTTTGGAAAGGAAAGTAAAAGGGAAAGCCCTAGCTGCATTTCAAAAGAGAAAGGGAAAGTAGAGAAAAAAAAAATGAAAAACAAGAAAAGAAAAAAAGTTGCATTTTGATAGAGGAAAAAACAAAAAAAATAAGAAAAGAAAAAAACATAATGAAGGGTATTTGGTCTGAATATATTAAAAATTGGCTAGTTTTTAAAACAAATAAAAAATTTTGCTATTTTTTAATTTTTAAAACAATTAAAACCCTATAAAATAGATTGAATATGGGCTACAAAGCAATATGCTACGTAGATTCTTTATAAAAATTAATATTTCTGTTCTAATAATATAGGAGCTTCCAACATCTTACGCGCACATTGCAGAAAGTTCTACAATACACAATATATTTTCCTCTGCAATGCAACTCTTATTTGGTTGCATGATTTTGGAGGTAGCTCAAAACATGGTTTCTAAATATAATTTCTACAAGACTATGAGGATAAAAGGAAAAAGAAACAAAGCTACAATTGCAATTCAGGGTCCCACTAAATGTTAAAAATGCCTATGAAAGGCATTAGAACTGACCCAATCCACAGCTTCCCATCTTTCTCTTCCACTTCACTTATAAACTTCATGCTTTTTCCCTCACAGTCTTCTAAAACTTCTAAAATTTCTCCATTCTCGCTCAATTTGATAGCACTTGCATGAGCCTTTCCTCCTACTAAGAGGGAATGCAATCGCTTGAAGCTAAGAGGAAGCTTCAGCAATGAATTTCCAGCCCAAGTGTTAGATACAACCCATTTTGAAAGAAGTCCCCTTTTGGCATGTAATGCAACCCAAAACTCCCCTTTGGAGTTCCTCCTTATGTTGTCAGGGAATCCCGGAAGCTCGGCAAAAATGTCGACTTTTCCAGCATTTGGACCATGAAGCCAGAGTCTATGGATCCTGCAAGTTGTTGTTTCAGCGACTAGCACAAAGGACCGGTCTTTGCTCAATGCAACACCATTGGCAAAGGCAAGGCCTCTCAGTAAGACTGTCACTTGTTTGCTTGATATATCGAATTTCAGTAATCTTCCTGTCTTGTCTCCACTCAAGATGGATGACATGAATTGCCTGCAATCACACATCAGAGAAGGACAATCTTTCAGAACTTGAATTATTAGTTCTCTTCAAGCATTTTCTCTTTTTGATGACTGTGAATTATATTAATAACGAACAACAAGGAGAAAGCAAAGCAAAGCATTTATAAAGCTGCCAACAAGAGCTACAACACTAAACTGAACTGAAATATTATTAATGATCATTTGAAATTTTGAAAAGAAACGAGCTTACTTTAGTACGGAATAACAGTATATTAGTTGTTAAATGCACTGTGTTTAACAAAACTAATTTGTTATGTCTAAGTGCGAAAAACTTGTTGGCATGTCCTACCATTCATTTGAGTTTCCACCTCAACATATTTTCTACTAAAAAAGAAGACAAGCAAAAGTTTGAGTCACTTAAAGGGAATATTGATGGCAATCAAATTTACCTTCTTTGGAAGTTTGTACTAGAATCTGAGAAGTAAATCACATCCTCTTGCTCATCAATGTCCATATCATTGGTAAAGCGAAGAGGGTGACCTTCGACTTCACTGACCACTTGAGTTGCCAAACCTCCATCAGGGCCTACTACTTGAAGCCCTAAATAGGCATCAGCAATGTAGAGTTCTCCAGTTTTCTTATGAAAGCGTAGCCCTAAAGGCCTCCCACATACATGCTCCAATTCTGGAGCAAAAGGGCGATCACACTCCTTCCTTCAAAATTGTATAGTTTTATCAAGCAAGAAACTAGCTAGTAGAATATAACCAAATAAAATTCTTGCTGTGGAAAAATAAAGCTATTAGCAATTCAATCAATAGTGGTGTGGTGCTATAAATATTAATGGGAATCTCTGCCCTGCCCTGCCCTGCAACTTTTGGAAATTTTTGTCCCAACAGAACAATGATAGTAAAATTAAATCCATCTCATTTACCAACAAAATTTTAAAAAGAATATAGTGTAGTGCTCCAAAATTCATTCTTAATATCTTATTATTATAAATCATGTATAAATTAACCTAGACCACCACCAAATTGATGCGGAGAAAGAAACCAAAAAAATTTTAAAAAAATAAATAAATGTTGTTGTTACCTCTGAGAAGCGGTTGAAGCAAAATCAGTCCAACCACCACCATTTCCCTGCCACTTGAGAATCCGACCATCGGCGACCCCAGTATACGGTCCATCTCCATTCGGGTCGAAAACGATGCTCTCGGGTCCGACCGCCCCACCTACTCTGATAATCTCAGCTCTGTTGAGGTGGTCACGTGAGCCTGGTATGGCCGGCGGCGCATAGATATTGAAGCTCTCTGGATAAGGATAGGTAGCCAACAATATCGCCGCCACTGCCGCCGTGAACAGCAGCTTCGAGTTCATTTTTATGGCCGTTTGATTGATTGATTGATTTCTTTGGAAGCTGAAGCTAACTCTGAAGCTGTACGCGGTCTGTGGGAGAGTTGGACCAGACCTTGTGTTACACGTGCTGTATCTGCCAAAACCGTTGGACTTGGAATGCAAATATATAAACCCAATAATAAAAAATAAATAAATTTAAAAACTTTATTTGGGGGTTTTGTGAGGCCCTGATAAATAACCCAAGTGAGCCCATTTTTCTCATAAGCTTAGCCCATATTTTTTTGAATCTTAGGCTTTGGCCCATAAAGTTCAGTAATTATCAAGGTCGGCCCTCAAGGTTGGACCAGGATGGGCAGTATAGTGTTCAGTCATATTTCTTTATTTTTAATTTTATACATTAGAAATTATATACTAAACAGTTCTGTTAATAATAATTAAAACACCCTTACCGATGGTGGCCAAGGTAATAACAGATAATAGGATCCTCCAATTCTAGTAAGGAGAACATATTCTAAGTTTTATGTATATAATTTAATATTTTACGAATTAATAATTATTATTAATATTCCATGATACAATACCTGATACATATAAATTACTTTTTAAATTTATGCATAACTAAGTTTAACAAACTCGTTATATATATATATATATATATGCACACACAGACAGACACAATCATGGCAAACAATAACACGAGGCATCCACTAAACTCTAAAGCAAAACAATGTGGATCAACCTATATTGACTTATGAGTTTCGACTTTTTTCTGGTCCTGGAGACTTGTGGCTGGGGGTCTGTATTTGGGTTCAAAAAGTGCGATAAAATGGTCTAAGACCATCAAATTCTTGACTCATTTTCACACTTGCTTTTCTTTTTTCGTTCTTTTTTTTTTTTTTGATTTTTTATTATTATTATTATTTTTTTTTATGTAGAGTGATAAATAGTATACAAAACACAAAATATTACCATGATTTAGACAAAAAGAAGAATAAAAAAAAAAAGGAGAAAATTTTCTAACAAACTATGATAGAAAGATAATTCAAACCAACATGCATTTGAGGGGGAGCTTTATTGGATTGGGATAGATCCCATTAAAAAGTTAATATTTTGAGTTGTATTTTTAGGAATCGGAGCAAATGAGACTTTCTTATCAATACTTCAATTAATCATTATCTATATTGCCAATCAAGGAAGCAACACCAGACTTAACACCTTTCAAACCTACTATTTTGGGTTGCAATATTAAGAAAACCATCTACCTTTCTTTTCAAAAGGCATCTTTAAAGTTTGATTATTCTCTTTCCTTTTCTCTATATAGATATGCGATTTATGTGGTAGTAATTAAGCAACTAATACATCACTCCTGCAATGAGGATGACAAATGGGCCTCAAATCATGTACAAACTAACATGTTAATATATATATATATATATATAACCTATTGAATAATAATGACTAAACATATTTTGTAGAGGACAGAGTTAAATTGTAACGTAATTAATCATAAGATGGGTTTGTGTATTGTTTAGACATTGTTATGTAATGCTCCCACGGAAAAATCATGAAATCTCCTACGCCGGTAACACATAGAAATCAAAACAAACTTTATTTTATTAGTTTCTTGATTTTTACTTGATTAATAGGGTGCCCGCAGCCTTATTCCTTGTAGCCCACACTCAAATTTCGACTAAAACTTCTCATGGCCGAAGGAGCTCAGCTTATGGGTTACAAAGCTTAAGCTCACAACAGCTTCCTCTCTCTTTTCTTTTTTTTCATTTTTTTTTAATTGAAAAAAAAAAAATGGGGAGTAGCATAAAGCTTTCAAGCAGTGATGAAGATAAGTGATGAAACTTGTTCACATATCCCTATTAGATGAAGCAGAGATTGGTCTTTCTTCAGTACTTCGCCGTTTAGTAACGCCTAAAAACCTTTCAAAATAAATAAATAAATGGATAAAGTGACATCTAATAAATTTACTTCTATCAAATTCAAGTTTCATCAAAACCATCTAAATAGACAATGTATCTTGATTTAATAAAGTGTAGCAGTCGTCTAATAATTTGTTTATATCTCTACTTCCAAAGTTGTTTTTGTTTCTTTGTAGCTAAATTAAAAAGTTTTAGTACATTTTTTTTTTAAAAAGTCATTTACGTTGATTATTGATTTGGTGATTCATGATTTCATATATATGATTCTAAAGCAAGAAAGGATTTAGGGACCTGTCACATGACCCATTAGGATCCTTTAAGGCCATATTCACTTCCACTAAAATGGCTTTGCACCTCACCATATTCTAAAGAATCTCTCAGTTTCATTTTGGTTCCAATACTCCTATTCATTTTAATCTTCTGTTTAATATTCCACAAAACCCATTAAAGTATCATATAAAATGCTAAATTACATACAAAATGCACAAAATTACCAATCGAAAAAACATACAAAATGCACAAGATATTATTTTGTATGCACTACAAACTTCCTAACTAACATGTAACTCTAGGCTGGCAATGGCAGCAACACTTTTGTTTTCAAAGAATAAAAAATAAAATGAAAATTTGTTCAGCTTTTTACTCGTGAATTATTCAAAACTATTAATGGGTTCATTCAGTCATTAATATTCATCTGTACATTAAGTCTTTGAGGCTGTGAAAATTAAAATTAAATATTTATCATGGGGATTTTATCCAAAATGTAACGAGGAAATTTATCAGAAAATAAATTAGCCTCAGAAAAGTTTGCCTGTATTCCATTGAAATTGTATTAAATCTTTGCATTTTGTTGTTGGAAATTACAGGTGGCCGCAAGCAAGGAAATGAACCCCACAAAAGGCTTCTTTATTTATTTATTTATTTATTTTCAAAATTAAAAAAATAAAAAGGATTAATTTTAGTTTTTTAAATTTTGCATTTGTTTCTTTATAAAAGCAGGGCCTGACCCACAAAACCCGGCAGGAATCATTGATATTGAAAACTTCCAACATATGAAGGATCCTTGTTTTGAATAGCAAATCTATTTTTTTCGTTTTATTTTTATTGGAAGCACAGAGAGAGACTGAGGGGACCAGCTTCTCCATCATCCCACCCGGCCCATTAAAATCACACATTACGCCACCACATTTTGTCACTGTAATTGAATTGATTGGTATTTGTTCTTGGACTTATTTTATTTTATTTTATTTTTTTCACAAACTCTCTCTCTCTCTCTCTCTCTATATTTTTTGGGTGAATACTCTCTCTATAATATTATTATTACTCGGATCATACCTCCCAAATCTCAAAATGGGTCTCTATGTATATGACCACTTCGCATCTGGGTCTGCTATGTTTTCACATCTCCAAAGAATATTTGACCCTCCTTTTACAAACAACACATATATTCCTTTAGATTCACCTTTAAGTAACATATATTCACAAATCATATAATAGTTTGGTCAAAAAAGTGTTTTTTTTTTTTTTTTTGGTAGAATTTGGTTACTGTTTTTATTGGAGAAGCACTAAGCGCAAAAATATTTATAATTGAATTCTTATTAATATATCTAAACAACCTATTAATAACATAAATGCTCGTAAGATAATTTCAAAAATTAATGCTTTTGAAAATATTACATAGAAAAGAGACAAGAATATATGCATGATTAATAAACTGTCAATCAGCAAATACATACAGTCAAATTCTGTTCTTCTTTCTAATTTCTATGGTGGCATGGTGGTAGCTAGACTTTCCAAGTGCCTTTTCTTTTTCATCTTTTCATTTTTCTTTGTTTTATCATTTGGTTTCTCTTTCTTCTACTTTCTTAGTTCGAATATTTTAGATGACCATCTACGATCCCAAAACTGCTACTTTTCTTTACCAACAAAAGGCAAGCAGTGGTTTTTAACAATTTTTTCCGACACCTAAAAAAGGGATTAGTGGGGTTTATCTTAGAGTTTCTTTTTGCACTGTCTTCAAAATTACAAGTAGTTTGGGTTTAGGTTGTTAAAAATTTATATAATTCATCCTTGATTATATATGCCTTTTTACTTGAATTGCATATTCTCAAAAAAGATCTCTAACCCACAAAGCATCTCTTGGAATTGCTGCCTCTCTGGCCCTGTTCAAGTGCACTGGATCTGTTCACATAATGCCATGTATAAAAGACATAAATAAATACACGTTTTTTGTATGCTAAGCAAATGTATACACAATTTTATTTTAAGTTTTGATAGTAATTAAGCAAGCTAAACTAACAGATGAATACAATTTGAAGTATATATTATGCAAAAAATTATATTTTTAAAAATTAGTAGCTCCTATGAAAAGAACATGATTAGGGTTAGGTGTGACTTTTGCAAAGTACCTGCATTATGAAAGATATTTAACTTTTTTAAGTATATATTAAGGTTCAGTTCGTTACCCCAAGTCCCCAATATAATTGTTCTCAACAACCTATAATATATAATTAAATAAAGTCAAATCATAAAATTTAGCATTGAAGGTTGCAACAAATAGCAAATAAGGTGTACATAAATATATATATATATATTACCGATATTGATTGAGGAAAGGTCCATCGTATCTCCTTCATGAGTTAAAGAAGATCTAATTAGATCTATTTTATCATTTCATGGAGGGTTGACCTACCCATGATTTATTCTGGTTCATAAAATGATTTCTATATATTTTCTTCGGTAGGTTGGAATTTATGAATTTCCCAGTCAATTTATTCATCCAATTAGCTAATTAGCATAAGTAACCTTGGTCTCCAATAAATTTTATTTCCAATTATTTGGAAAAGCCCTAAATTTTAACAGATGATATATAGTAATCTGGTACAATTTTTTTTGCCCCCCGTATTTCCCTTATGTTTTATTATATTCTTTGCCCTTGGCCATTTTTTGATTCAGCTTCTAGCTGGCCCACCCAAATTCTTTCAACCATATACACGTTGTAGAATTAATGGAAAGGGTGGATTCGTGCTTATCAAAGGTATCCCTTTATGTTTCCCCAAAAAAAAAAAAAAAAAAAAAAAGGGTATCCCTTTATGTATATATTAAACCAATTTTGACTTCAGTAGTTATTTTAAGAAAAAGTGTTTATCTTGAAAATTCAGGTTTCGAAATGTAATTTCTGACATAATTTTGCATCATACAAATCTAAATGCATATTCTCGTTTTTCATTTTCATCGCATTTTCGAAACCAATTCTTATAATTCCTCTCAATTAAATATCCTAGATAATTTCTTAAAACTTTAAACTCCAAACCATGTTTTGTGAAAAAAATTCAAAATCTAACAACCAATTCATGCTATATAAGTTGTGCATGACCAGAAGCAATCGGTGGGTAAACTTATCAAAACCATGAATCAATTTGTTATATAAGCAAGTATCTAACTAGTTTTGAATGCCATAAGGTTTTGAATATTGAAAGTCCTACTATTAGCTTAATTCCTTAATTTGTGCTTTTGCTTGTAAAATAATAATTCAAAAACAAATAAATGTATGTATATATGTATAAATATATATTGCTTTCCAACTTTGGCAAATGGGTTTAGGGTTAATTTTATAATAAGAATATTCTTATCTTACTTTTGGTGAGCATGATTTGTCCATGATATACACCTAAGACCTAATTTTTATGAGTAATGCAATAAAGAATTTGATCCAATCTTTGAAACTATTTGTATATATATATTCTCAAAGATCTCAAAGTACACCCGTATCTCTAAAAACTAAAACCCTCGGTTGTGGGTTCACTGTATGTGGTGCTAAACTCTCTTTATTTTATGCTTCCATTTTAATTCATGATATGATTGGTTGCACCTGCTCTCTGCTCATTAAACTTTTTAATTATCAGGTTAATTAATCTAACCCTTTCTTAATTAATTTCTTTATTTCTTCATTACTATTTTATTCCCTATTCTGTTCCCTTCATGTTATCATGTGGTCACACATATATAAATAATATATAATTCATTTTAAGCAAAAAGCCGAAAAAAGTCTTTTTTAAAATTCCAGGTACCAAATAATTAATTTAATGGATTAACTCAATTAATCTCTTTGTCACCATTACTTTCTGTATACACACGATGACAATGAAATTGCAAGCACGAGTTGCGTTCCAAATTTATTAAGAAAATGTAATGTATGGAAAAAGGCGTCTTTGTTTGAGAAATTATATATCTATATTATCAATAAATGGGGGTTTGGTGCTATTAGCAAATTTTTTTGTCGGTTATGTATTCCAATTTGATCAATGAATTAATGGTCTAAGGACCACCAAACCTATAGCAATAGTCACATTAATTTATTTTTTTTAGCATGTCCATTTTGTGATTTTGGTTGACATTGACCAAAAAATTGATATTTCCATCGGTACATGCTAGTCAAATGCTAATTAAATTACAACTTTTTTTTTTTTGATAAGTGTAATTAAATTACCACTTCTTGCTTCTTTCGTATGCCAAATTAAATTCATAGATTTTATTGGTCAAATGATTTACGTACCAAAAGATCCATTGAATTTCCATCAATATATGACACATTTTGTGAACAAAAGCTGTAATTGAAGTTTGGTAAATGACTTTTCATTCGATACTTATTATAGCTAAGTTTATGTTGTTTAAACTTTTATCTCGCAATAATTAATTTAAGTACTTTTTTTTTTTTTTTAAGTAATTGAACTTTCTGGTGGATGACTTTGGATGCTTCTTATGATTCCGTCTATGATTTAAAAATATAAACGATAAAAGATAATCAATTAAGTACCATCTTTTATTATGTTATAACTAATTTGAGTATACACATGCATGCACAAGCAATATATACACAAAATTTAATTTTCAGCAAAAGAGTGAGAAATTTAAACTCAGGATCATAATTTGAAAATTCAAATGGTTATGTCTTCATTAATTTTTGGCTTGATTTTAGTCCATCTTATATATTCTAATCAACCAAATAATAGTAAAAGCTGATTCGGTAAGTAGGAGGAGTTTCCCTACTGAAGAGTTTCAGCTAGTAAATATAAAATGTGGAACCAATATCATTTAAAAATAAGGTAATGGTTTTTGTAGTAATAATTGATCATAATGAGTGCCCACTTACCTACGTGATGTGGTACCCAAATTGAACTTTTTAAGCAACTTTATTTAGATATGGAAATGAGGAGAGGAGGGGGTGGTTTGGGGGGACCATGAAAGCATGAGCTAGAAAGCTTTAGACAGGGAAGAAGAGAAGGGACCATAAAATAAAACATATGAATATATTTGTATCCCCCATATTCACACATATATAATCTAGTATATTTATGCCATGCAAAAAAAGCCAATGCTAATCAGTATTCACGCTGTCAATCTCTACTTGACAAGCCATGTGGTGAGTGAAATTTAGAAAGATGTTTCTCTTCCTCTCTCTCCCTTTAAAACTTTGTTCTTTCTGTGCAATATAACCTCTTCAAACCTACTTATCATTTCCCTTCTTTACCCCAAAACAACCGAAAAAAAAAAAAAAATCCAATTGTCTAATAATTTGATATATATTGATCCAACAACCCAAAAAAAGGCATTTTTTCCCCTTTCTTTTTTTTTTTTTTGGCTGAAAATTTTCCCCCTTTATTTACAAAAAAGGAGTACTATTAATTAGCTATTGTTATATGGATTTGCAAATTAATTTCATATCCTATAATTTTATGATCAAAAAAAATTTTAAAAAAGGGGGGAAAAAAAAAAAAAAAAGAGACAGGATCCCGAGATGGATATATTGGTGTTGGAGCAAAATATGTAGTTGTGGGGTCAAATGATGATGAAATATGAAAGGGGAACATGCAAGGTTTCCTATGCCTTGGACAACCACTCTCTACTCTCTATATCCAATCATAATCCCTTTGCTCTTTAAACTTTGAAACCCCCTCTTTGGCCTTCTCAGTCTTCTCTCTTTATAAATTACTTTCACTCCATTCATTCAAGCCTTCAGCTGTATCCATGTATATGGTATAGCTGTGGCCTCTTTTGTTCACCTCTGAGAGTGTTCCAAGGGGTCCTCTCTAATTATTTTTGTGCCCAATTTATGTCCATCTTCACAATTTGCACTCCTAATTGTGGACCAAAAAATATACATTGATTAAAAAGTGCATGCAAATGCCCCTTTCCTTGACTTCCCAGCTAAATTCATTTACATACACATCTTCTGTCCTCTTCCATCTCTATTTCTATTAGCCAAATTTCAATATTAATATTGGAACAATCATCTATAGTATAATGTTGTGAATACTTTTAATCAACTAAATTTCCATCTTACGGATATAGATAGACCCATGTGAATTCAAACTTAAAAATATATTATTTGATATTTTAATCCCAAATTTTCCATTAGAATAAAGGGAATTTGTGTCCAGGAAATTAATACAAATACTTCATCTTCTTTTTCTTTTTTTTTAGTATTTTAATTCAAATAATTCATGTATAACTAAAAGGCAGAAAAGGGGATGGACCTGAGGTCATTTAGGCAAGGAAAATCAATCAGATAATTATACTGCACACAGCAGAACCCAAGACAACTGGGTTCGTCGATACATGCATATATGGTGGACTTTACCCTACACGATCCAGACAGTACGATCCTACCCTAAAGATTTGTTTTCTGAAATAAAATCCAATCAATAAATAAGGTTGATTATAAAAGACATGGAACAAAAATTCCAATGGCAACCAGACTTGCAGTCCCATGATTAATGGTGGAGATGAGCAGCAGGGAATCAACAACATCTTCTTTTGGAAATGGGTATATTAGCAAACCAAAGGGCATCGCAAAACCAAGTTTATTTATTCATTTATTATATATATATATATATGATGTTTTGGAGTTTAGATTATGTGTGACAGGTTGTACAATAAATAAAAGCGTGTCGGGAATCTTTTGAAGCGAAAATAAAAACAACGGTTACCAAATTATATCTGTTATATGGTTGGCATTAGGCAATATGGTGTTGCACTTTAAGAACAGAACCTTCTTCTTTTTGTTTTTTGTTTTTCCTTTTTTTAGGAAGGGGTTCTTATTCTTTTTTTTTTTTTTTTCTCCTTATTAATTTTATATACAGAATTTATTTGTAAAGAATATTGAACAGCTAGCATATGAACATTTATAATTTTTTTTTACAACCCCATAAAAAAGCAAAAAAGAAAAATCAACCTGGGCTTGTTACCAAGTTTTTGCCTTTTTACACGTTTAGAAAATAAAGATAACTTTAGGGAATAACGTGCCAATTTTTCTTCTTTTTTTTTTTCTAAAAAAAAAAAGCAATGCTTTTTGGCATGTCATGCTATTATTAGGAGATTTTTGGGATTTTTTCTGAACGAAAAAGGAAAAGTAAAAGTAAAAACCAAATAAAAAAAAGAAGAAAAATTGTAATCATTCGTAAAAGATATCTTTTTGTAAGAAAAATAATGTGATGAATATATGATGTATATATGTGTACGTATGCATGTGTATGCACATGGAATTATTTTCCACATAATTTTTTTAAAATTTTTTCCATTTAATGTCTTCATACTTCTAAATAAAGCCAAAAATATTAGTGGTGCAAAAGCATGAAAAGAAAAACACTTCTTTCATAATGTACTACATATATATATATATATATATATATATACCTATATTAAATTAGGATAGGAAAGTGGATAAAAGAGTAGAAAGTCTACTATTAATAGTTCATTTGTATTTTAACCCACTTTGGTACAATTTAAATGCCAACCTAGTTAAAGAGGCCAACCTAACTCAACCACATAATTATTATATTTTACATTTAACAAAAAAATAAAAAATAAAAATGATACGATGGCCTAACCAAAGAAACGCACATGGGAGAGGATTTGTTTTTAATTGAAAGAGTTAATAATCATGCCCAATCTGAAACTTTGTACTTATCTCTTTCATGGAATTTATACAATAAATGTTGATGTTGAATCTTCCTATATGTATATATCCTCTAAAAAGTACAACCAAATTAATATGAATTTTGGTCCAAAATTTAATGTTTTGATTTATAAAATCTTGCTCAATCAATATGGTAGTTGTGTTTACGCGTGTTGCTTCAGTAATCAATCAACTGGTTGGGACGTTGCTCATAATTGGAGAATTAGAAAAATTTCAATGGTATGAGATGGGATTAGAAAAAAGGGCCAAAAAGATTAAGTTTACAAAATAAAATACAATAATTATTTAAAAAGTGTAAGAAAAACTATTCATATGATTATCACTGACTATATGGTTTGCTATTATAATAGTAAATAATTGTCGGAAGACTATTGAGTGAGAAAACTAAAATGCATGATCAGAAACATTGACTGGCTTTTTTGCCGATTCTTTTATAAATGGGTCCTGATTACTCAATCAAAGGAAAAAAGAAAAGAGGAAGGAAAAAAATTAGAAGATTTAGGCCACATTGGCCCACTAATTTGTGCTTTTTATTTTGATTTTTAAAAACATTTTTTTCAATCTTTCAATGTGCTTGATTTTTTTCTTGCACAATGGGTATGTAATTTAGGCAATGGCTAGTTTCATTCAGTTTTTTTAAATTTTGATTTAAATATTATTTTATTTCTTGGTTTAAAAATATTAATAATTTTTTATAAATTAAAAAAAAAAACTTCTTTTTTCTTCTTCTTTATTATTTCATTCATAATTTTCAATTAATATAATCTATAGCTTTAAAAGTATTAATTACAAGATTTCAGATGATATAATGAAACCTTTAGGCAAATAGTAGCAAGAAAACAAAGACTTGAGAAGAGGATCATGAGAATCTGATCGTAATGATATTTTGACAAGGAGACACATGCATGATATCGGTTTGGTTGTATTGCTCTTTTTCTAGAGGGTCAATCCCCATTTTGGACGTAGATCTGACACTATTCTGATGATAATTTTGAAGAAACTTCCTAGGTTAAAGACAAAGTGAAAGGAATCATTTTGAAATGTAAATTCAGAATTCATCAGCTTTGAAAATTGTTAAAAAAAATAAAATAAAAATAAAATTCCCAAAACTCCAACCATACACTATTAATCAAGTAAAATCAAACATTTCCCCTAATTATATCATTTCATATATCTGCGAGACATATTGAAAAGTTCTTCAAAAAGAAAAAAAAAAAAGTTTCAGATAAAGATGTATCCTCCTCATCCAATCAATTCCTTTTTCTCATTTTGTTCTATATATATATATATATATATGTATATATATAGTATCTACCTACCCCAAAAGTTCTGTTGGTTTAGATAAGAAAGAAGAATGCCATATGAGAAAGAAAGTTTTTTTTTTTTTTCTTTTTCAGAAAATTTTTTTGGTTAATATAATCCACTTGAACAAGTTTTTAAAAGGCACCAAATGAATGACATAGCCGATAACACAAAGTAGAAGGGGTTTATATTTGAATGAAATGGAAGTGCGTGAAGCCCATACATATAGGTTTTAATAGTACATGAATGTCTGTATGTATGTATTATGTATATGATGATGATGATGAAAATGATGCTGGGCTAGATGATGGTGTAAGAGATAAGATGGGGCATGCATGGGAAGCAAATCTTAAAAGGGAATCAAAAGAAATTGCCCTCTCTTTGCCACCACTCCCCACCTGCTCAAGATATGGTAAGCGCCACATGATTTCACACCAGGGAAAAAGGCTCCGTTGCTGACATCACCTGTATCTCTTGGGGGGATTTTGCTGGGTCCCACTCTTTCTCTCTCTCTCTCTCTCTCTATCTCTCTCTCTCTCTCTCTAATCCCCCACCTTTTGCCCTTTTGCTTTCATCCAAGACTTTCCTCACTTATTTTCACATTTTTTCTCTTTTTTTTCTCCATTCAAAAACTCTCTCATAGTCTTTCTTGTATAAATAAAACCCACCACCCCCGTCAACTAAAAAATATTCATTCAAGATTTGTTTTGTCTATTTTATTCATTTCTTATTACTATTATTTTTCGTTTCTATTGTTTTTTCTTTTATTTTCTCACTTTGCTTGCCCTGTAATTCAAAAATCAAACTTGGAAAAATTTGCCAAGATTTGGGATGAAATCTGGTCGGATCTTGCTTTGTGGGATGTGGATTTTGGTGGGTCTTATTTCAATACAAAGCTCTTCTTTCCTTTCTTTTCTTCTCCTCCTTCGCCTCCACCTTCACCTCCCATAGCAAACACCAACCCAAACCCTGCAGATAAATCAATAGCTTAGCATAAAGCTTGTTCCTTTGCTATCAATCTCTTCGTCAGCCTTCTTGCTCTGGTAATTTGCTCTGTTCTTGTATCTTCAGCTGGTGCAATGGGCATGGCTACGGAGTCCCAGTTCCATGTTTTAGCCGTTGATGACAGTCTCATAGATAGAAAGCTAATTGAGAGGCTCCTCAAAACCTCATCCTATCAAGGTAAAGTCTTGGTTTAAAAAAATATGAAATTTCTGAATTGAAATTTAATTTCTGGGTTGCCATTCAGAAATTTCATTTCTGGGCTGCCATTGTTTTTATGGAATTTTTTTTTCTCATTTTGGGTGCTGTTGTTATTGGGTTTTGATTGCAATGTGCTTTGTTTCTTTCTCTGTAGTTACTACTGTTGATTCTGGTAGTAAGGCTCTTGAGTTCCTTGGTTTGCATGAGGATGACCAAACAAATCCAGATGCACCTTCTGTTTGCCCAAGCAATCATCATCAGGTACTATATGATTTTTATTTTATTTTATTTTTTTGTCTCTCAATGTCTGAGATTCCAACTTTTTTCTTTGCTATTTTCCCCATCATTTTCTCTGGTTTCTGAAAACTATCTTTGGTTCTTTGTGGTTTTACAGGAAGTGGAAGTGAATCTTATTATTACAGATTACTGTATGCCAGGCATGACAGGCTATGATCTGCTCAAGAAAATCAAAGTATGATTTGTATTTTTATTCCTTTGTCTCTTTGCTCTTTCATCATTATATTCCCTTCTCTTTTCTCAGTCTTTCCCCATTGAGATCATGATCCTCCCTGAAACTCATAGGTCTATGACAGAAATATCCAGATTGAGATGGAAAATTTTGCAATCCAAATTGATGCCATCAGAAAATGTTAACCATTTCAGTCCTTGTCTTGATCACTTGCTTTTAAAATATCTAGGAATATTTTCCTTCATATTTTCCATCAGAACAAATTGGGTCCTTAATATTTATATGTTTTTTTTTTTTTTTTTTTTGGTCCTATTATTATCTGATTCCCAGAAACTTGTTTGGAAATTTTTCTTATATTTTTTATTTCCAAATATCTTAATAGGATTCTGTCTGATATTTGCAGGAATCCTCATCTCTGAGAAACATACCAGTTGTGATTATGTCATCTGAGAATGTGCCTTCAAGAATCAGCAGGTAAAGAGTCAGAAAACCTGATTTGGGGCAGAAAATTCTTCTCTGGAAAGTTATAGGAATCTGGTAATTTCTTATTTTGTATGTGGGACTGATTAATTAGTATGGATTGCTAACAGATGCTTGGAAGAAGGGGCGGAAGAATTTTTCTTGAAGCCAGTGCAACTAGCAGATGTGATTAGGCTTAGACCTCATATGATGAAAACCAAATTCAGGGATGAAAAACAAGAGCAACAAGAAAAGCAAAGAATCCCAGAAGAAAAATTAGACAAACAAGACAAAAAATCAGAACTCCAGAAACTACAGCAAGACCAGCAGCGGCAACAACTGCAAAAACATCATCTAGAACAGCAGCTACCACAACAACCTCAACTGCAGCTACAGCAACAGCAGCAACCACCACCACCACCACCACCACCAACACCAACACCACAACAACAACAAGCCAATAGTAACAAGAGGAAGACCATGGAAGAGGGTCTTTCACCTGATAGAACCAGACCCAGATACAGTGGACTCGCTACTGTTGTTTGATTGATCATGAAAATAAATTTTTTTTTCTTTTCCATCTGAACAATGTAATTTTCATAAACTTTTTTTTTTTTTTTTTCCTTCCTTCCTTATATAAATTTCACTGCTGGGTAATACTGGCTGGATAGGAGTGTAGAGGGAGTTTTCTCATGTATACATTTTACATGGAAATCTTTCATTCAAATTTTGTTTTGCTAATTAAATCACCTAGAAAATGGAGGGGGGAGGTAAAGAACATATATCAAATATGTGCGATTTACTGGATGTTGTAGAGCCATAGAGTTGAGATTTAGCGAAAGCTACAAAATTTTAGTGTCTCTTTTTCCTTTATTTCCTTTTTATTCTTTTTGATGGACACTGTCAGTGTTATGTTGAATATCCCTGTTCTCTATCTAATTCTGCAACCAAGGTGATATTTGGAGGCGTTCTGTATGGAGCGCGTTGAATCTTTATAGCCAAACTAATATAGTCTGGGTAGAAATAGCTTCAAAGACACTCAACTACCGGTTTTTTTTTTTTTTTGTCTTCTTCTTTTCTTTTTCTTTTTTTATTTTTTTATTTTTGGATTGAGTTATATTGGACTTATATTTGAAAACTCTGAAATCGAGTTGGGCAGTGTTGCAAACCTTTTATGTGATTATTTCAGACATCCAATGAGAAAATTTCATGTTAGGTGCTTTTGGTATTTGTACAATTTTGTTTTCAACAAAAAAACAGAGAAAGTGCAAACATTAATTTAACTACTATTTTGCATTTTCCATGACATTGTAGCTATGCAAAAAGCCTAAAAACAAAAATCTCTGAGATGAGACATCATGTACTTTTTTCAGAAGAATTGTTTGACATGTTCATAATACATGGTCTTCCTAGAAAAATATGAATAGGAATAGTTGTTTAAACATATTTTTGGAGGTTGTTTTTTCTTTTTGAAATCATATTAGAAAGGGCTGGCAATAAATTTTCTCAAGGCTCAGCATACAAAAAATATAAAGGGGTATTAAAAAAAAATCTTAAATAAGAATGCAACGAAAAATAAAAGCACTTAACATCATTCAGAGGCATTTTCAAGTACCGCTCTAATGCCTGTTGAGCAGGATTCGAGCATGGGGTAGGGCAAAGCCACACAAGGAAAAAAAAAAAAAAAAAAAAAAAAAAGGTCCTGCAACGATGGTTAGAATAATATATTTTGGGCTCTCAGATACTAGAGTTTGGGCTTTGGTTTGACTTAGAGCACGTATAGGCCTACTTAGTTGTTTGAGAAGCCAATACAGCCCAGACGAATCTGGTTTGGTTTAAAAAAGTTTGGATGATTTTACCATTTTGGCAACCAACTTCCTAAATGTAGTTACAAGAAAATACAATATTGGTTTTCCGATCAATCTACTTGGATTGAAACCAACTTTAGTAGAATTTAGATTACATTATGAGACTTATAGAGATAATTCTCGTGGTGTTGAGATTATTACTTTTAATAAAAATATAAGATATATACAATCGGACTTTTTAAAATGATAAAATCCAAAACTCCACAGCCGAACTAAAACTTTTATAACGGTGCTAATAAGTTAACTGACAATGCGCCATTCATATTGATAAAATAATTAATAAGCTTTTATCATTGTAACTCAGTCTCTATCTAGTAAAGCACTAGTTCATGGATTGGAATCTTCAAAAAAAAAAAAAAAAAAAAAAAGTGTCAATGGTAACCGCACATTCTAGCTAAAACAGCATATGCTAAAATAGTAGATCTGCTTTTTTTTTTTTTTTTTTTTGGGTCCCTATTGATAGGTTATTTACTCATGATAAAAAAAGTTTATTGTATTTCTTTTAAAATGTGAAGACATTCCTACAGTTTAATGGGAATTTTTTGAGTTTCCAAAATATTTGGTCTTATCCATCGGACTCAATCGGACCCTTCGATTTAGCACGGTCAATAAAATGAAAAAAAATAAAATAAAATAAAATAAAAAGTCAGAATTTTCCCAATTACTCCTCCATGTCTTTGACCAAAAATTGACCGCAGCACAAATTAAAAAAAAAAAAAGTCCAATAAAAAGGACCGGAAGCAGAAACATTGTCCCAGTCACATGATCTTCCTTAGTGTGGGTCCCACAAGGTATGTTGCCCAAGACACGTGGCGGTCATAAGGGGCTTGGAGAGTCATATGTCAGGCAAACGAACCCCGCTCCCAAAAGACTATGCCGCAAATACTCAAAAACCGAAAAATCCCCCACTATTCCCAAACAAAAGGTGATCAAAGACTGCCACCATCCAAAAGCAACAACCTCTCTCTCTCTCTCTCTCTCTCTCCCCCTCTCCCCCCCCTCTAATTCTAAATAAAGCTCTCCAACTTTTTCTTTCTCATCTCGAAATTTTCTCGGAATTTTGTGGAACTGCAGGTAAAGATCGCCTCTCAATCTTAATTTTAGAACAAGGCGTTTCTTTTAGGTTTTCTTTATGTGAATGATTCTGCATGGGCCTTTTTTTTTTTTTTTTTTTTTTTTTTTTAAATAATCTGTTTCTTTAATTTTGGGACAATTCTAGTTTTCTTGTTGGTGACTTTGATCTTTGATCGAATTTTTATCGATTCAAAACTTTTTGCGGTGCAAGGTTTGGGAGACAGCAATTGCCCCTATAAAAATTTAAATTATTTATTTATTGTTTAAATCGTTTAAACTGTGTAAAATTTAATTTATGTTCTACAGTTATTTAAAACTGAGTTTGAACTTCTTTATTTTCTATGTTGATTTCATTTTTGTGAAAAATATCTTTATCTGCCTCATTTGCCTACTTTACATTTAATTGAGTTGTCGACCCTACAAACCCTAATGCTCTGTTTGTTTCCAGAGAATTTCAAATGAATTGTTGTTGATTCCTTTCCATTGTTTTGACGTCGAAAAGATTAGACTTTTTATTTTGTGTGAGGACTTGAAATTTTTTCTTTCGTTAACGTTTAGTGTTTGATCACTATAACTGATAATTTAACGATTTCAAACTTTATGTTGTGCAACTGTCTCCTCACGAACTAGCAAATTGAGTCGTAGAGTTTTGGTGTTAATGACTTTTTGAACTGACCAAAACCTGAGGTACCTTTTCTTATAGTGTTTTTGGTTTTTCCTGATTAGCTTTTGAGGGATTTGTAATGCTAATTTTCTTCCTGTGGCTTTTCCCATTTAGGTTACAAGTATATGGTTTTTATTCATAGATGATTATAAAAGCTTAGGTGGAGCATCCGGGTGCAACCTCCACGGGTTAGAAGGCCGTCAATTTAGGTCTCTTATGCAAGTGCCTGTCTGGTGGATAATCTCTAAATATGTCGAGTGGATCTGTGAGACGGGTGTCACGTCAAGATATACAACTGGTAAGCTATTACTGCTGATGGACTGTTGGACTTTTTTTGAGTTATCCACCTGTGTTCTTTTTTCTTCATTAGCGGTGGTTTACTTTAAAATATGGTATAGTAACTAGTGAGTGTACAGAACCAGGGGTTATTTCTAAGAAAATAAAACGGAAAATCAAATTCAAATTGGTAGTATTCTGATCTGCTCAATCTTTTTTCTTTTTCCTTCCTGATTTATGCTAAAATCCAGGTGCAGAATCTTATCGAACGATGTCTGCAGCTGTACATGAATCAGAAGGAAGTTGTGGATACTCTACTGGATCAGGCAAAAATAGAGCCTGGTTTCACAGAACTTGGTAACTATGATTGATGACAAACTTGCTTTTTTTTTTTAATCACTTATGATGCAAATTTTGTGTTCAATTAATGATTTCCTATAAGATATCATGACTATTTACCATACCCTTTTCAGTTTATTTATCTGTAATTTCATTAGGAGAACTAGAATACCTAAAGTCTCTTCCCTGATCAATAATTTAGTGATCTTACTGTCTTAATGTGTCATTTGTTTACTTATTTTATTTGTGAAAATGAATTGCTTCCCAGTCTGGCAGAAGCTTGAAGAGGAAAATCGGGACTTCTTTAAGGCTTATTACCTGAGATTGATGGTGAAGCATCAAATAATGGAATTTAACAGCTTGCTTGAGCAGCAAGTGCGACTGATGCGTCAAGTACACTCAACTGGAGTTGCTTCAATACCTGCTTCAAATGGCTCTCACATTTCATCATGTAAGAATGCTTGATCTAGTTGGATTTTCTTTTTATGCCTAACCTATTTTGGGTTTCCTAGGCATAAGTGGGAGTTTGAGGGGCTGGTTGCAGCAGATTTCAAATATTGTTCTCACAAACATGTTATGGAGCTGATAATATTCTGATGTTTCTTTTTAGATTAAAAAGTGTTTGGAAGGTCATTTCTGAGAGACACTTCTGGAGAATAAAACATTTAAATTATTTTAGATGGATTCCTCAGAATGATACTGTAAGCAATGAAGAAGGGATTGGATTTAGTTTTATGTTATAGAAAATTGTTTCCTTCCAATAACTCTACATGTTTTTGCTGAAACGCTTTCTCTCTCAAGTGGAAGTCATTGGTTGTTCTTTTTTAAATGTTTTAGTTATTGCATCTAACTTGGCTGCGGCTAAAGTAAACCTTAGGATTCTCCATTAAACTCTTGCAGTTGATTCAAGTTTGGCAATGTGTTTATGTTTATCATTAAAGATGTGAAGTTACAATCATACCCATGCTACTGTGACTCTTACCAAGACTTCCCTATATTTCTAGGTCGTCTAACAATCAAAAACAAATGTGGTCTTATACATGCTAAAATGAGAGTTACATGATTCAAATGCAAGAAGAAATACATAATGGAGGCTCTAATATTATGTTAAAAGTCACCGTCAATCCTAAAAACTTAGATAATTTGAAATGGGTCCACCTATATGTATGTATGTGTTTATATATCATCAATCTCTCTTCTTATCAGAAAACAACATTTAAAACTCATCCATTTCAAAAGTAATACCAAATTAAACTTGTAAATTTAAATGCCATGAGTATACATGTCCTTTTGAGTTTGATTCTAGTTTAGAATTTTCCCTTTATTTTACATTTATTTTATTTTACTTTAATCAATAATCAATTTTTATTCTCTAAGAGTGAAGCAATGTTGACATTGCCTTCTGTAGTCTCCACCACGGTTACCTTTTTTTTTTTTTTTTGGGTTGCAACATATGCTAACTTAGCGCATATTTCAATTAACATGGCAACGTTGCATATGAAATGTCGGAAGATTTAGGTAGAAATTCACTGAACTTCGTTTGTCACTTTAAAGAAGAAAGAGAAGAGATGGAAGAAAAAGAATTATGTTAAATGTAAAGGCTTCATCAGTTTATGCTGTTTGTCATGTGGTTCAAGACTATAAGAAAAGAACAAGAATGGACAAGAATGTCCGCAACTGAACGCCTCTGTTTGTGAAATGTCTTGTGAAAATGATCCTTCTTTTTTTTTTTTTTTTCTTTAATTACTTCTTGTGAGATTAAAAAGAAGAAAGTAGATGAGCATTTGGAGGATTAATTGGTTGCATTCATTATTGGTTACCGGTTCTTTTGTTTTTATGGTACTGAAAACTTTTCTTGATTTTTCATTGATTAATATTTCCGTAATGTTTATTCAAATTTCAAATTTGTTAAAAGTACTGGTTTTTCTTTGACTTTTTTTCTTTTCCTTTGAAATGCCACTCTTTGTAAAACTGCAACTCTAGTTCTGGGTAGTTTAGGTAGCATTATAGCTAAACTAAGAAATAATTTAATTGCCAAGTGAAATGGGATTCATATGGTTATGAATTAATGATTGGCTTTTCCAGAAGCTTGACGTGTAGAATCATGATGCATCTACATGCTTGCGCTTGCAAATGTAAAACATATATATGGACATTGTCTGAGAAATAAGTTATATGCTGAAGGCTTGACAAATAATATATATATTTTCCCCAGAATACTGGGTTCTGTTTGATAGTAAGTTCGTTAATCAAGGTTATATATCATTTTTCTTTCTATGGCATGTTTGACCTATTTAAATCACTCCTTGCCAACAGTGCACCAAAACTCGGCATGCTATGCCCCCGAACACGTTGGGCCAGCTTTGAAGGCAGAAAATATGCACCATGGTGTTGGTTCCTGCTTAAATACAACATTCACAAATGGTGGGTCCTCGTTGCATCCAAGTATGCACAATGCTGTTGAGATGTCTGCTCATGCTGGTAGGATTGATGCCCCATCAAATGTGCTTTCAAGTCAGAACACCCACATCAGTTTGATGCAAGGAATAAATGGTGGAATTATCAAATCAGAAGTTGGATATTCAGGCAATTCTCCTTATATTTTTGGTGCTGATAACAATGTTATAGAAGCACGGCCAAATGTTGGAGATTCGTCAGTTGCACCTTTCAGCAGTGTGGATTCTAACTCACAATCCCTGAATGAATCACTTCTTGATGCCGACAATGCTTCATACGGATTTTTAGGTCAGATCCCTCGAAATTTCAGTCTCTCAGATCTGACAGCTGATTTTTCTCAGAGTTCAGGTATCTGTGTGTAGGGGAATGTGTTCATGGTATATTGTTTGGGGGGACGACAATTGAAACTTTACGACAAGTCATTGATCAATTGAAATTTATGAAAGTTTCCTCTCTGAATGTGTGCAGAAAATTATACGCTAATTAATTAATCAAGTCATACTAGATTTAACATATCATTTTGGAATATTTCAGATATAATGGAGTATCCTAGGTCACCCTTCTTGGCAACAGATGCTGAAAATTTCCTGGATTCTCGTGAAAGAGAACATCAGGGTGAGATTTTTTTCTTACCTTTTATGCTTTTCATATTGTGTGTATGGGGTAACTAAATTCATATATTATCTCTCATAGTAGATAATAAAAGATTGGACACCATATCAGAAGGCTTGAGTTATGAAGATTTTGGCAGTGAATAATCAATACAGTTATGATGGTAAGTTATATCTAGCTTTGTTCAAGTAAACACTGCTTTTAATGCCTTTCCCACGTCATGTAGGAGCAAATTGCTTATACGTAAGTAGTCACTGAAACTGCCACACCCGTTTTTAATTCTTTTTATATATTTTGTTTTTGTAATTTTTATTTTTTTTATTTTATTTTCCCTGGTTTGTTCCTGTAGGTCTAATTCCACCCTGGAATAGAAGGGTGTGTACAGATAGAATTTTAGAGCTTGTGCTTTGGAATCACAAATGTAATAATGTGTTGAATGTATTGGCTGCTCCATAGAAGTCTGCTGACATCTTCATATAGTGGATAGTGACGAATATTGACAATAGGAGGTTCATTAGAATGGGGAGAGCTAGTTTTCAAAGTGTTTTATGTGAGACCATGAAATTCGTTGTAGTCATCATCAAGCATTTGATGATAATTTTGTGTGTTCAAGTGTGTTTCTGTTTTGAACAAATGTGTTCGCTTTTGCTTTCATAAGGGATGTGTTCTAGACTTCTTACCAAAAAAAATGATGTGTTGTAGACTTTTACCCAAAAAAAAGGGTAGTGTTGTAGACTCGATTAATAGATGCTTTACTTTTGAGACAGGTTGTGAGAGTTTTATTTTTTGGATGGAATTTATGCAGCTCTTTGTTTTTGGTTTTTTATAGTAAGGTTGTGAAATCAAACATAAATATGTTTAGTTCAATGATGGTAAGTGGTTACGCTTGATGATATTTTACGGTTCACATAAAATAATTGAATAAAGAAATTGTTATCTTGACAGCTTGGGTGATTATGAAATGGAAGCTGCGATTATAAGCTTCGTACTTAAGATACTCGTCTAAGAAGATTAGGTAAGATTAGGCAGTGCTTATTACATCCTTGTCAGAGATGATTTTCAGCATGTAAATTATCAAGGAAGTTAAAAAGAATTATGAAGGAGTCGAAGGAAATCACTTCAAGAAGCAAGTGCCGTTCACTTTCTGTGTTAATCTGTTTGACTAAAATAACTCCATGTGTCCCTTCTCCACTCATCCAGAGACAAGGGACGTTAAGCAAGGCAGCCGATAAGTCACAAATACATTGATTAAGAAAAAGATCTTTAAAGGTATTGAAATTATAACCCAAAAGAAAAACAAAATTGCAATTAATATAAGAAATCAGTTGGAATATCAACTTCGCAATGAAGAAGACACTCTAGGTCGAGTAAAAATGCATTTACATTTCTACTTGCTCGTTTCCTTCATACGACTGGATCAAGGCCTCTTTATTTTTCCTAATCAAAAGAAACACTGAGTAAATGCTTTGTTACTTTCAAGATACAAGTCATAAATCTAAAAATCAATTTTATTTTATTATAAATATCAAATCTTAATATTCCAACTAGGCGTCAACAACCTATAACACCATTCGCATTTTAAAATGGAATCAAATATGCGTAGTCATTAAAAATATTATAGAGGAACTTTAGACTTTTTACAGTTGGGAAACACCTTACAATACTATGGACCAACTAGCTTGATTAATTCAAAAAGTATCCTCAGACACTTATTGAGGCCCCGTTCTAAGTGCATTATCTAAATCAGCAATAAGATCATCCACATCCTCAATCCCCACAGAGATACGAACAAGATCTTCAGTTAGACCTCTTGCCTCACGCACATCAGCTGGTATGCTTGCATGAGACATGAAGCAGGGCATGCTTATGAGGGATTTCACGCTCCCTGTCAACATACAACAATAAAATGATAAGTGCTAAACCAGCAAAAACATGAAAACAAATTGCAACTTTGCCTCCAATACAAAGTGGATTACTCAAAACTCCTTGTGGTTCTGTTGCCTTAATGACAATATACATATATATATGCATTCGAGAAAGGTTGCTGCTAGAGATTCTGAACCAGATAAATTACTAGGAAGGCAAAACATTACCAAAACTGACAGTTATGCTGAAGTACTTTGTAGTTTCAACAATATGCTTTGATAGGGCTAGTGATCCCGTCAAAAAGCTCAGCACAGATCCCGCACCCTTTGCCTGAAATAGGGTCAATATAAATAAAAGTATGACAATTTTTTGCAGATGTTACCATGTGTCTAACATGCCATCTGATGCTGTACCTGAGAATAATGTAAGGCACGCCCAGGATGACCAGGAAGACCTGCATAATTAACCTTCTTTACTCGTGGATGGGAGGTGAGAAACTCAGCAACTTTTTGTGCATTTTCCTGCCAAAGGCACCCAAAGCATGAACAACCTCCCTGTATATTTTAAACAATGCAACTAGCCAAAGTAGCATGAAAGAACAGCAGGCCAGAGGCACTGGAAAATCTTTAAAGTTAGCATGATGTCTAGGTTTTGTATTACAAAGATCTAAATCAACTAGGATGTTCAATACATCAAAGTGAAAGGATACTCAGATGTATCAATATGTATGTACAAGTACAAGCAGATATAGCAATCTTGACTCAACAAGATAGTCTTTTGACTTGTATGGTGAACTAAGCAAACCAACACAGAACATAACATATAATTAATTGTGTTTTTGACCTCCATAAATCTCAGCATTTCAAATTTAATGCAATTAGGTGGGAATTTGGAAACGGAGGATGTAGAGAAGAGCATTTGAGGCATGCATGAAGCTGCACCTGTTGCTTCTCAACTCGTAATGCCATTGTCTTGATTCCTCGTAAACAAAGCCAACAGTCAAATGGAGCTAAACCAGAGCCCTCGGCATTTTGTAGAAAGTACAATTCTTTTGCCAAGCTGATAAAATGGAAACAGGGGAGTCAGAGAGAGAGAAGGTGGAAAAGTTACATGAAAAGATTCTACATGAAGTCCATCCTCCATTGCAAGAAAGCAGTAAAATTTACAACCTTTCCCCTTTCACAGCCAATACACCAGCCATTAAATCACTATGTCCAGCAATGAACTTTGTAGCTGAATGCATAACAATGTCTGGAAGAAAGGACAATTAATCAAAACTAGTGACAAGGAAAATATTGTAAATTTGTACAACATAAAATTCAAAGCAAAACAAAACATACCTGCTCCTAATTCCAACGGCCTTGACAATACAGGAGACATTATACTGTTATCCACCATCAGCAGAGCACCATGTGCATGAGCCATCTCTGCTATTTTCTGAAACGAGATGAATATAAAACAAATACTGCCTTCAGAAATTGGCAAATTGATTATCCCAAAATCATTCAGTAAATAAATATAGGCTTTTCTAGGTTGACCAAAGACCTTTTATTTCATTTATATATAAAAAGCAAATTTCTCATCCAGATAATACACGACAGCTTTACAATGTAGATACCCAATTCCAAAACAATAATTTACTCAAACATGGTCTAAATTGATCAAATATCATAACATGGAAAATGACTGAAATAATACTTCCTTCTCCATTGCTTAGGAGCTGTTCCAAAAACAAAAAATAATAAGGTATATAACAAAGATATCCTACACGAATATCAGAAATTATTAGTCGAGGATTGGTGGGACTCTCCAGCCACACAAGCTTTGTCCACGGGCCAATTGCAGATGCAACCTCATCTAAGTCACTTGTATTCACTCTTCTGCACAAAGTAAAAATTACATTGTAAGCATCACTCAAGCTAAATCAAGATCAATAACGAGGTAAACTATACTAACTTCACCACAACTCCTGTCTTTGGGATTACTTTTGACAGCAACCTATCCGAACCACCGTATAGGTCATCTCCAGCAACAATCTCTTCACCTGTATTATCATAAAGTAATAATATGATTTAGGTCAGATTGCCGCTATCAATTGCAACCAGCAACAAACAATAAGAAAACTAGTGTAATATAAATTTGCCATGAAAGAATTTCTGTCCCTTAAGGACTACAGAACCCAAAGAAACTCAGTCCGTTTCACAATATATGAGCGTATACCAGTATAGCATTAGGTGCTCAACAGCCAACATACATAGAATACGGCAATTGACAGGCAACATATTCAACCTAAGATACCTTCATCATACCTCTAATAATTTGTGGACCCCACTTTATATTATTAACAGTTTAATTAGTAGATTAAATTATGAAACAGCAAACTATACAAAAACAGGACAAAAAAAAGTACCAGTCCCAACAAGATGAGCTACAGCAGCCAAAGCGGCCATTCCACTAGTGAAGCAAAGTGCACGATCAGCTTTATCAAGCTTTGCCAAAAGGCTGAAAATACATATAGTTAAAAAAATTTAGACTACGTAGAAGGAATTCATCAATAACAATAACGAACTAGCAGTATTTAAGGTAGTCAAAACTACTTTAATTGCACTGATCAACTAAAATCAGACCTTTCAAGAAGATCCCGTGTTGGATTTCCACTCCTAGTGTAGTCATATGGTCCATTTTCTAATGCTGAAGGCTGAATAAAAGAGGGAAAAAAAAATAATAAATATAAAAAAGGGGCACATCTGTAATGAGGCACCAAAGGTGAAATTATGGAAAGATAAAGATACACAATATCATACGTTATCACTCAATCAAGAAACAATATAACATCAAGGCACGCATACAAGCACACTTCTCGTACAAAAAGTAGGGTAAAAACTATCCCAGGTTTTCTTCAGAAAAATTGTACTCAGCAGGATCTATTTGGTCAAATCACCAATCCAGTTCTTCCTTCCAAACATACAGAGCCTAATCTATTTGGTCAAATCACCAATCCAGTTCTTCCTTCCATACATACAGAGCCTAATCTATTTGGTCAAATCACCTGCTTAAAAGTAGCAGTCTGGTAAAGCGGGGCATTGACTGCTTCATAAGGATCAAAATCGTTCTCAAGATTCATCAGGATCGTTGATACGCTTGGCTCCTTCAGCCCAATTGCTGCAGCAACCAACATGGGCAAATTAACCACCAGAAATTAGAAAGACACAACATCAAAGCAACAACAACAAAGAAACACAAACCGTTTAAGGAGTCCGCAACACTATCAACCAAAGATGATGATGAGCTCAAATCCATCTCTCTGTCTGCCGAACAACTCAATTTCAATTTCTCCCAAAACAGCAACCTATTTCCCTTCATAGACAATGGCTTGGAGAGCCTGAAAGCATTTGCTAAAGACTTCCCAGTCCCCTTAAACAAACACCAATCGCAACAAAAATCAATATACTTAAAACCTCCACCCCTTTGCCTATAAAGTAGGTAAACCAAAAAAAAAAAAAAAAAAAAAAAAAAACTTGTCCTTTTTTTTTTTACCCAAAATGTGAATTTTATCCAAAGATTTTTAAGATAAAGAACATCGAGATGGAATGAATTCTAATTTCTATATGATTATGATTCTCCTGCATTTTCCGAGAATTGAAGAGAAAATGAAATAGACTGAAGAAGAAAAGAATGAGAAATCTACAAAGCTTACGAGGGCGTCGGGATCAGCGGAAGAGGAGAAGAGCCTGAGAGAGGTAGAAGAAGCAGCCATTGGAGGAGGAGTAGTGGAAGAGAAAGGTAGGGTTTTGGCGGTGGAATTGGAATTGGGTGGGAAATGACTCCATTTTGATTAGGGTGGAATCAGAGTCTATATATAATCAAATTTCATATTTTTCTTTTTTATTTATTTTGAAGTGAAAATATATAATCATATTTTGATTTTATTACATGTACATGGCTGAGTCTGTTGGAAAAATGAAAAATCGAATTGTGGCTTCTACTTTTTAGCTTCTCACGACCTTTTTCTCCTACTAGGCTGCTAGTACAGCGTTGTTTAAGGTAATGCGCACGTGTGTTCTTTTCTTGTCTTTTGGTTTTGGTCCTAATGTTGGCCAAATTCATTTTTGTATTATTACCCCCAAAAAAAAAAAACAAATTTGTATTGAAATTACTTTAAAAAAAATAAAAATAAAACAATTTTTTTTTGAGAAAAAATTAACATATAGGTGTCGTTTTGTAAAAACCCAGTTAATAATTGCTTGAAACAGCAATTTCCAACAAAGGTTGTGACATTATTATCAATTAGATAGATTTTTAATTTATGATGTTTGCACATACAAATTAAAATTTATAATCTTACATCATTTTCTCATTCAATATATTAAAAGTAAAAGAAAAACAACAAATTTTTTTTTTTTAGGAAGTAAAACAACAATCTAAAAGTTTTTATTTTTTAGTGGGCTAGTTAAAAATTCAACGCATTGGATTGATCTTAAAAGAATCTGAAGCTGAAAGTAAAATACTAGTTTAGTCGGATTTTAAGTCTAATATGAAGTGAAAGTAAAATTAAAAAGAAAAAAGAAGAGGAAAAAAAAAATAAAAAAAGGCCAAGTTTTCAATTTGTGGGAATTTGATAAAGGAGTCGAAGAAAACAATCGAGGAAAGGAAAAGAGCGGGTAGAGACAGTGAAGAGCTTTGCTGAAGAGGTTTGGAGAGCAGCAACATATGGCGTCTACTTTACAAAAGATCCAAGGGGACGACTCGGTGCTTTTGCGCGTCACTCATTCAAACCTCAAGACCTTCTCCGCCGATGTCCGCTTCTCTCTGCAGGTAAATTCTCAGCTCAGCCCCCCCCATTTTACCAAAATTTGTTTTTTTAGCTTTTGGTTTTTTTTTTTCTTTTTTTTTTTTTTTTGGGTTAATAATTTTGATGTGCATTATTAGACGACAGTGGAGTCTGTGAAAGAGAAGCTGTGGCGTAAATGCGGGACCTCGGTGAATTCAATGAGCCTGGAGCTCTACGACGACACCAAATCCAAAATAGCTGATTTATCCGATAATTCCAGGCCTCTCGGTTTCTATTCCCCCATTGATGGGTTGGTCTATGAAAATTTTCTTCTTGATATTGTTTTTCAAAGATATAAAAATCAAAACTTGAAGGGAAATGAATAATGGGATTTTTGCTTTTTGTTGGGTGAAAGGTATCGGTTACATGTGGTAGATCTGGATCCTTCGTCGGTAACATCTGGTGGATGGCTGGAGGACACTTCACTGGTCGAGAAATACTCAATTTCTGAAGAAGCTTATAAAAAACGCGATGGTAAATATCTCAAAACTTGATACCAGACTTTACTATATTTTGCAGCTGAGGTAGAAACTATTGGAATTGATTATTGTGCTTTAGGTTTGAGTGCTTGTTTTATTATAAAGTTTGTTATTTTGAAATCTCGTCTGGGATTTTCAACAATATTTATCATATTATAGCATCACTGTGTTGGGAATTGATGATCGTCGTTTTCTATGTAATCTCACTCTCTTCAAGATTTTGAAAATCTCTAGTTCACAAAAGAAATCATAAATGTATAGTTTTTTTTTTTTTTTTCAAAGCTTCTGTGTTTTTGTAACTTAAATCACATCACATGGGCATTTCTTTGCTATTATTTTTATTTGCTTGCGTTTTCTTTTTCTTCTGCTTCAGGCACTTACAGAAAATTTAAGGAAAAATTGGCGTCACAAAACCCATCTGCTCTTGGGGCAAAGGTGAGCCTTCTATATCTTAATATTTTAAACTTTGTTTCTTAGCTTGCTTCTGATATTTTTCGCTGACTTTAATAATCAATTATTTCAATGATCTTTCTTGTTTGCTGTAATAAAATGAAATTCAGTGTTTCTGGCTTCTGTTGGTCTATCTAAGTCTTTCCAACCATGTTATCTTCTTCAGTCATCACTTTTCTTTATGGGACTTTGTGGATCTTGTCTTAATTTTGTTATCCGAAATCTGTTTACAGATATCAGAAAATTACATGGAAGACCTCTGTGCAAATATCAAGGTTCGTTGCTGCATTTTCCTTTTTCTTTTATAGCCGTCTGGAAATTGGTGGAGTATCTTGACAAATTCACATACTTTGAAGAATTATAAGAATGCAATAACTAGTTCCTGTTAACGTTAAGCAAAAGATTATTTTTTAGTTATAAAGTTATTCGGTATTTGCATGATGAAGTAATATTGAAAGTTGTGTTATTAAGTTGCCTAGGTATTGTGGTGTAGTGATCATTTTTTAGAGGTAGTTTGGATCTTCTTGAGCATTGAACTGTAATTTATTTGGATCTTTCGCTTTGTTTGACAATCTTTCCAATCATTAATCACTGAAGGTAGGAGATAGATGTGAAGTTGAACCAGGAGAGAAAAGAGGTGTTGTTAAATTTGTGGGTAGAGCAGAATCTCTGGCACCTGGTTTCTGGGTTGGAGTTCAATATGATGAACCGTTGGGAAAACATGATGGCATGTAAGTGGGATCTTAAATTGTTTGCTTGGTTTTTTACTTGTTTCTTCATATCATTGCATCTAAAATCTAGTTCTTTGTTGTGCCAATGTTGTGAATCTTTCTCATGGTGAAAAACTATGAGGCTTAGAAAGTGTTACCTTATTGTGGATGAATCTGCTCATTGTCTGTTCTAAAATATTTGGCTAGTCAAAATTACCTTACTACTTTTAGATTTCCATGCTGTTTTATATGTATTCATCAGTGGAGTTTTCTGTTGTCCTAGGGTGAAAGGAACACGTTATTTTGAATGCCCCCCACTTCATGGTGCAATGGTTAGGCCAGACAAAGTAAAGGTTTGTATGCAACTTTCTTTATGGTTTAACTTTTTAGATTATGATGGCGAAGACCTATGTTAACATTTTGAGCATTTTTCCGTTTTGGTCCCTTTTGATGCTTATCATCAGCAATCTTAAAACTAAATGCTAGCCAGAAATGACCTTTTCTTGCAGTTCGGCTTTTGTGTTTGTTTCGTTTATTAGTAGAGAATAATTTAACAGAAAGCTTGATTTTAATTCTTATTTCCAAAATTACACATTTATTCTGTTTCTTTTATGTTTTAGATTGGTGACTTCCCTGAAAGAGATCTGTTTGAGGAGGATGAAATCTAAGCAGGTCACAGAAAGGATTTTTCATGTTACTCAAACTGCTATATGACCTTCTGGCTTTAGTCATGAACAAGTTCAACAAATATCTTTATTTCCATTTTGTGGCTGGTTTACATCTTCATAACAGAGTGATGCATGAGAAATTGCCGCTTCTCTCTTTTTTTTAACCCTTTTTAAGGGTTGGAGCAATGTTTTGGAAGAACTATGGGATAAAACTTGGGTTTCTCCCTGCCAGCTGTAATAGGTTGTATATGCTTTATATTATCGCTTTGAGAGGGAAAAAAAAAAAATGTTGATGTTTGCAAAATTCCTATCTTCCATTACTTGCAATCTTCCACATCCTAATTATAAATTCATGCCATACGATATACTGGCTTCTTCCTCCTTTTCCTTATTCTGATTGTCAAACGATTAGTATGTATTTAGTCCTTCGTTTAGAATACTTTTTTTAATCTTTGATATGTAGTTTGGGAAACGGAAGCTAAACAAATGAAAAGTCTTGCATATTACCAATAATAATAAGAAGTCTTGCAGAACCAAATGATATCTTATTGTTACCATTGGTTTATGATTCAACTTTCATCCTCTAGACTAAATTTCACTCGGCTTGAATATCCGGCGGTTATATGATGTTTTTGACTTGTGAAAGTAAAGACAAACATAAAAAGGCTGTGTATTAAGTTAGTGCATGTATTGATGGGGGCCAAGGGATTGAGCTTCTGAAATTGAGCTTGTTTGTAAAAATGGGTCTTCATGTATGTTAAAATCAAAAGTTTATTTCACCGCATTTTAATGTTTTGGTTATCCCACAAATCTATGAATTCTGAACGGGTCGAATAAAACTTGCAGCTGCCTGCTACTATTTTGATTCAACAATCCCATTACAAATAAATGCAAGCTAAATCCATTACTTTATATTCGTAGCCCAATCTTTTTGACAGAGCAATGTGTAATGTAGAATGTGCATGGTCGTGGGGCGTATAGCGGATGTAACTTTTAGACAAATGCTATAATTTCACTCCTGAAGTAACATTGAAATTATTAGAGTGAAAAAGTTAAATAGAAATAGACGGTGAACTTAAAAGGGAGGCTAGCTAGCCTTCGAACTCCACGATTTTGACCACTGACGAGTCCCCTATCTTTTGGAAGACGACCACCTGATCATTGGGTTTGAGTAATCCCACAGATTCACCATACTCAAGGGCAAGTTTTAAGCTAGTTTCTTCAGTAGAACCACCCGAAGTAGCCTGCAATAAAAGTTAGATTTCCAATGTAACAAGATATAACAAACATCGTAAAAGGAAAGAATGGAAAAGCAGAGGGAAAGAAAAAAGAGACAGAAAGGAAAAGGTGTGGAAGAAAAAGCAACAGAGAATGATATTCTTTAAACAAATGCTGTAATCCATTCATTTAAGTAAGGAGCCATTTGCAATGAACTTTTTCTTTGGTAATCCATCAAAAAGTGCTTACCACAATTGGACCAGCCAAAATAGGATAAACTCCTCTTACACCCAGTAAGTGCCTAGCCTGCATCATAATAGTAGGAAATTGCTCAATACAAGTGCTTCTTTGAGTATGCTCAAAGTGTTAGAGAGTGATAAACCTGTGATGAACCCGTGAAAATCCATTTCAGTGAATTTGTTTTGAGACGGGGAATGACAACCGCGAAAACTGGCACTGTTGGCCTGTACTTTGCAATCAACCTGCAAAAACAAACTTGTCAATCAAGTTTAGCCTGTAATTTTCTATTTCTAGTATGATTCTCCATTTTTTTGTTTTTTTTTTCCCCTCTGTTGGATGATAAACATGTAGAGCACCTTGCTGCTCCACCGGAGGAAGTGAAAACGACAATGATTGCAGCCTTAACTGTAAGAGCCGCACGTACCTTGTAAAAGATTAAGAAGAATTCAACTGGTTGCTGTTTGTTTGGTAAGAATGAGAAAGGAAATAAGGAGGGTGAAAAATTTTCACATACCGCTGATGAAGCAACAGATTCGGCATGAGACATAGGCTCTTTCATATATTTTAAAATTGTCTTGAAGTGAAAAAGCTGATTATAAACTCTTTCAGCCTACAAAATATTAACAGTTTCCCCGATACGCTTATTGTCTGATAAACATAAAAGAGAGCTAAAAAAATCCTGCCAAAAGTAACATACTTCAGCACATATGCCGCCAACAATTTTGATAGCCTCAACAGGATATAGGCCATGAAGTGTCTCCGCGCCTAGCAGGATACCATCCGTACCTGATTAATGATGCACAATAAAGATGTGTCTTCAGAAACACAGAAAAGCAGAAACACAGTGAAAGCTCATGATACTGAAATGGATGAATTTACAAACCATCAAGAACAGCATTAGCAACATCAGTTGCTTCTGCACGAGTTGGCCGTAGATTCCCAGTCATACTGTCAACTACCCGAGTAATTATGGCAGGCTTTCCAACCATGTTGCACTTATAAACAGCAGATTTCTGGAATAAGAAAACCTACAATGTACAGAGAGGGAGAGAGAGAGATCTCAACATGGTGACCAGCACAACAAAAGTTCTATCTAGATTCCTGAGAAGTTTTCATTTTCTTGGGTAATTGGCCCAGAAAAATAGATATTTGATTTGTATTTCAAGAGTCTTTATCACGTTCACTGCAATATATATATATATATATATAGGCTTTCTAACCTTTTCTGGGGGGAGGTCAATTCCTAAATTCCCACGAGAAAGGATAACGCCGTCGGCTTCTCGAAGAATCTCATCAAAATGTTTCAAACCCTGTATCAAAAACATTGCTCATATATAGAATGATAATTTCATATGCAGTACAAACATTTTTGGAGACACTGAAAGAAATTTAATAATGCATAGTAGGAAAACAATAAGGATTAAATGCTGCAACTAACTAAAACAAAGAAGAGACCACCACCGGCCCGAACTCCTCTGAACTAAATTCAAATTCATGACAATGCAATAGCCCACCTCCACTGTTTCAATTTTGGCAAATATTCTGGTTTCATTCAGGTTCTGTGTTTTAAGGAATGCTCTAAGCTGCAGAAAAGAGTAAAATTAACAGATTAACCCCCAGAAGTTGCAAGAGATGTACAAATCAAAATAAATTGTACAAAAAGAACATAGAATTTCTCTGCTTATACTAGAACTGAACTTGAAGGTGAAAAGTGAGAACAGAATGATATATCCTCAGTTTAGAAGGCAAAACCAGTTACTGTAACAACAGTAACAACAAAAGGAAAAACATGAACTGACCTCTTGCACATCTTCTACATGGCGTGTATATGAAAGAGAAACGAAGTCAATGTTATTCCGTGAGCCCCAACTTGAAATAACCTATTAATTGGTTGGAAAGGAAAGAAGGAAGAAGTCAAATGTTGGCACTTTTCAGAAACAATTAGTAACATTTGGAAAGGGCTTAATAAGTTCAGTAGTATAGAAGCAGCAATAAGTTAATGATGAAGCGTAAGTATAATTACCTGCTTGTCATAGTCAGTTAAAGTGGGCAAATTGACATGGACTTGGGAAACATGCATGGTAAATATAAAGCCTGAAAGAGTGGCACTGTTTTTCACCAGGCAAATAACATCTTGATTTTTTGTCTCCAGAACCTGCAGACTTATGAATGGACTAGATGAGGAATGAGGAACATGATATACTACTAGAGTATTGATACAAGGCCTTAATTCACATAAATCAAGGCAGAGCTTAGGGTACTTATTTTAAGATCTAATTACCTCAAGCCAAACAGAGGTGGTTTCACTCCCTGTGAAGAGGTACTGCCCAAGAAAAATGGTATCACCCTTCTTTACGGTCTGCAATGATAGGGAAATTAATTATATTAGATTATTAATAAGCAAAATTACACTAAGATACCATCTATTTAGCTAGTTTTGCAGAAATGCATTATCTGTATAACTTAGAAAATAAATTTAACAAGATAAAGAGGACGAACCCGAGCAAGGTCGGCATAACTAACTGGTAAGATATCTGCTGATGGTTGTATAGTAGTATCTGAAGTGATAGTCACATGATCATCAGCCTTCAGCTCTATTAGTTTCCCTGTCTCGTTAGAAACTTGAAGTTCTGGGCCAATAGTGTCTAGCATTACCTGAAATATGAATTAATTGGATGTGAAACCATTCAGAAAATTCAGCTTTTACAATGACTTGTGTTCACTCACAGCACAAAGTTTCTTAGCATTTTTCGCAGCTGTCCTTAAATTATCAATGGTTTCCTGGTGGTAGTCCCCATCAAACCCAGAAAAATCAAACCGGGCAACTGGAAAGTTGGAAAAACAAATATCTTTAGCACTTATAAAACATAAAAATTAGAAGAAAAAAAAAAAAAGTAGAAATGGAGATTGTTACCCGACATTCCTGCCTTTAGACATGCCTCAATTGCCTCGACAGAGCGCGAGTTTGGTCCGAGCGTGCCAACTATTTTGGTAAGTGATGGTATAGAGCTCTGCACACAATTTCAAAACCACATGAACACAAGGAAATGGTCAAAAAAGGTATATGCTTTCTAGGGAATAAGCTAGTTATTACTAATCCATTCTGTTCTTCTAATTGTTTGCTGAAGATTATTAGTTAATTAAAATGTTTTCGTTAGAATTATAAGCTATACTTGACTGAAACTTTGCTATTGTTGTTTCACTGACAGATAAATAATCAAAACTTATAAACATTAGAGCCTCCACTATATAATAAGAAAAAAACACTAGAATTGGTAAAAGGTACAAATGATGATTTCCCAAGAAGTATTAATTGTGAATATCTGTTTGTGTTTCTGATTCTTACTAAATGATGAACAGCAACTGAAACTCATTGCAAAGAAGAAAAATCAAGAAAGAAAACTAGAGAAACAGAAGAAGTTACTATTGTGGAAGAAGTTAGGACCGAAGAGAGCTTGAAAGGCTCTTCAACCACCATTTGACCTCCCTGCATAGATAGATAGAAGCTTAATCCTTTCAGGGACAGAGAAGGGATTGGGGGTTTAGTTTGGTACACAAAGATTTTGGCGGGTAAGTAAGAAAAGGAGACTTGAGGTTTGTTTAGATTTATAGAAGAAACTGTGGTGGGCGTTAGGTAACGAAATTACATAAAAACCCCACCCCCTTCTTACAAATAACACCTCAATTTTCATTTTAAAAAAAAAGGTTTTAACACACTTCAGCTACTACTTCACGAACCCTCAAAAGGTGCAACAGTTGAGACATTAACATAATTATATAATTATATATGGTTATGTGTGAATGAGATCATGAGAAACAAATTGGTAAAGAAATACATAATTTGTTTATTTTATGTTGCCTTTTTTTTTTCTTTTTTTTTTTTTTAAAGCTTATGTTTGCATAGCCTAAGGACTCAAATACTATGAAAGGATGAATAATAGATTTGGGATCATGGGATGGCAAAAAGTAATAGACTATGTAGGGATGCCTTAGAAACTTTTTTAAAATTCAATTTGCATATTATTTCTTAAATATTTTACCTTACTGATTTTTTTTCATTCATTTTTTTAAAAATATTGGATACTGCATCCTTTGATAATTATTCATTAAAAAAATATAAATAAAAATATTTATTTATAATAACGCAAGCATGGCTTGAACCTTTGAGAAATGTTACCATTGCTTTTCTCAGTTCGATCCTTTTGACAATAAGATTGTTGTCGTTATTTTCCCAATAATTTCTTTTTAATTTTATATATTGATGGCTATTCTTTGCATTTAACATGTAAATTGTACGACACATTTTATCCATCGAACAAAAGTAAAAAAGCTAACAATTCTTTGAATATCAGGAAGGAACATATTTCCTTGGCGCTACATCTTATTTTGGAAGATACTATGATTTTGTAACTTTTCATTTTAGTGAAATGGCTTCCATTAAAAAAAAGTCAAAAAAGAAAAAAAGAAAAAAAGAAAACATGAATAATATTTAATTTTCTTCCTTTTCCAAAAAAATCAAAAATATAAAAACAGCAATGAAATATTAAAAAAAAATAAGGTTAACATCGTCACGACGAAATTCAGATTCCGACTGGTAACTAATAGTTGCGATATCCCTCGTGGCCAACTAACTAATTAAAAATAGCGTTCTCAATACGAAAGTCAAAGAATCAGCCATCCTCTACTTTTCAAAAGAAATATAAGACTACATTGCACTTTATCTATGGCCACAAATATAGCTACTAATTTTGTGATTTCAACTTTTTTTTTTTTTTTCCCCTTCCATTTACATCCAAGCAAATTTGTTCCTGAAAATATTAAGAAAAAAAATTTATCCATCGTGGAGCAATAGCACAGATTCGTACACAAATTCACCTATCTGGTAAGCCCAACTTTTTCTAGGTCCAATCGCAAAGCAAGCAGCAGTTACATTTATTTACCCCAAAAAAAAAAAAAAAAAAAAATTACAAAATAATATTTGAACAGTCTCGTCTTCAGACTACCTGCATAATCATAAAGATCTGTTTAATGTTTTCTTCAGCATGTTATGAGAAAAATGATCACTTCCATTTATTTTCCAAGCTGAAATAACTTCAAATCCATTAATAAAAATAAAAAATACCCTTGTATATTTATACAAATCTTTGGAAATATACATACTCTTTTTTCCCCTCATTGTACCTCTAAATATTTTTATGTTGCTGCTAAGGCCGTAGGAAGCTAATTTGTTATGGCTCTTAGATATCTTAGAAATATCGGGTAAAAAAAAGCGCATAGTTGTAATAAGGAGACTGCATTCTAAGGTTGAACTTACTTGCTGGCTTGTGATCGCTTATTTACTAGTGCTTCTTCACTTCAACTACAAGCCTAGTCTGTATAAGTCCGCATATCTCCTTATTACTAAGCTGTTTCATTTTTCTTCTTTTACATCAGCTTACTCTCTTTATTATTTTGCTATTTAATTTTTTACCTCCCTTCTAAGCTACGGGTTCGTCTTTGGTTATCTGTATACCGATTGCTATTCCTTTCTTAATATTTCAACTCATTTGCTAATATTTATTATAAGAAAATTATTAAATTATTTCATCCTTTATTTTAGGGCTCTAAAAGAGGCTGAAGCTATTATTTATACAACACACTACCATGCTCGCACAACAAAGAGCACATATATAGACTCACCTTTGCTTTGACCGCATATTTTTTCTTGTGGATGCAGAAATAGAGCTGTTTTGACCTTTCAGGTTGCTTTTCTTAGCTCTTGATTTTGTGGCTCCTGAAACAGTTTCAAACTTTAGTGCACAAATACAATATATTTGAACTAATGATAAGGTTTTGGTGCTTAAACTACCTCTCTTAGATATTGGTGATTGAACTTCTACATCACCTGGTTCTTGCTCTGTCAACTCACTAGAAGCACCTGAATATTCATCTGACTCGACAGATTTGAAATTTGACACATCATTCAAGGGATGAGTCACTTCTTCACCTGAGGGGTCGATGACTTCACCATCTGTACGTAAGAGAAAATGAAGGTTAGACCAAGTACCCCATTTCAACAACATAAGATTACAAATATAGAACCATCAAAATAGCCTCAGTTATGCAAGCCACAAGAATGGCATCTATGAAGATAAAATCTCATCGGCTTTGGGAAAATTTTGTGAAATATAAACAATTTATAAATATAAAGAATTTTTTGACAAAGAAGGAAATTGCTAAGAAGTTTCCCTGAACATGATAATTATATACTAACAAATAGATGCATCTTGTAAAGAACAATGTAGTTCCCCATTTCTCCAATGTTCCTTCCCCAACATTTCTCACCTGAGGCATAAAGAATGAATCATGCTATGATCTCTGTAAACTACACGTAAATCTCTTTAACTAATTTTCCAAAATATAAGGTTTGAAGTTCCAAGTTGTAAACTTAATGGACTAAGAGAGTGGAAACTTGAAAGCAACAAGAGTTCACTATAAACCATAGCCAAAGTTGATTAAATTGACCTTCAGTAACATCAAATTCAGTTCTATCTTCTTTAGAATTCCTAGCGGTGGCAAAACCTTCCACATGACCAATTTTCTGATGGTGAATCTGGGCATTTCTTGCGGTCACTTCTTGTTCCTTTTTTTCAGCATGGAACTTATTTAACTTATCCTCAAACTCCTCAATGCATAATTTGAGTTCTGGCTTTGCAAATTTCTTGCCCTGTTTCAGTTAATGTAAGCAATTAAATTTATATATGACAAGATGCAAGTAGCCAAGTAGAACTGATAATACCTTGTTTATTATGCTCCTAAAATGGTCCATCACAGAATCCTCAGACAGGGCATGTTCAAATGTCTTCAATAACTCCATGAGCTTTTTCATTCCTTTTTCAGTGAATGCCAGCTGAGATAGACAGTAAGAAATATATTCCCACTGTCTAATATCTGCAGTAATATACTTGTACATGTCATTATTAGAAGAGTAGAAACGGAGAATCAATTTAGCAAACGAGAAAATAGGTATATTTAGGGAATGCATACCTGTAACTCCACTAAACCTGTTACAAAGCTTTTCAACAAGAGCTTCCATTTGTTTGTCCTGGAAAATATTCAAGAGAAATCATGTAATATCATCATGAGAGAACAAATGTTTGCCAACTTAAATCGGCTAAGTAATTTATACCTTCTTGATGGAACCAATTAAAAACTGCATGATATTGCAGAAAGACTCTCTCTTTATATTCTGGTTGGATAATTTGCCCAGTATATCTGGAAGCAAATTATATACCGGATTGCTTCCTGTGGAAAATTGCAAGAATAATATTCAATTGACAGAATGAATCATACAAAAGAAAATTGCTATAATCAGAACAGTATTACTAGAAAAGTGTCAGGGTTTACCTTTCTTAGACAGCTCATGAAAAAACAGTTTAGCCAGATTTGAAATCCTGTCATCTTCATCTTCTAATCTCATAGCCATTTCGTTTATGTAACCTTTAACCTGAGAAAGCAACAGCCAGAATCAGACCCTAATTCATTTTAAGTAAAGAGAAGAACAAGCAGTCTTAGGCAGGCCTCCTCAGACCTTCATCATGTCATTCAGTATGAGATGAGAAAGCACCAAAACGGCATTCTTCCTAACAGAAACTGAAGGGTCCTGTAACCTGGAATACATGTTCTCTGTCCATGGTTCTAAAAGATTAGGAAAGCGTACAGCCAAATCTCCAAGTGCAATACTGCAATTGGAACGAACAACTTCTGATTGTGCATTCTCCACAACCGTGAAGAGAAGCTGGAGGTTCGCATCACTGGAAATCAAAAAGAAAATGTGGATATTGGGTTTTCTCTTTTCAGTATACATAACAGAGATTTATATAATTATGAATTAATAGGTAGGTAGAGTGAGCTTATAAGATCTCACCAAAAATTTGCATCAATAATCATAAACCGACATAAAGCAAGCATTCCAGATGCCTGTAGTTCTGGATACTGCAAAAAGTAGAAAACAATCATTTTGTTGAACAAATTTTAATGCAAATCTAAACATTAATGGTGTTGAGGCTTATAAAACTAAATGTATTGACTGTTTCAAATAAAAATCATAAGTCATGACTAATATGATACTCCTAAAGTTGGCAGAAATGCATTCCTATCTTTAAATGGATGTATTTATCTCGGGTGGGTGGGGGGGATTGAGGCAATCACCTTTTGCATCAAACTGAAGTTTCTACAAAGCTTAGACAGGAAAGTTGCACAATGACCAATCAGATTCTTCTCGTTAAAATCACCAGAAATAATTTCTTTTTCTGCTCTTTCAGAGAGTGTATCAAGAATTGCATCTTCAGACGCAGCAAGGCCAAGCTCAGCATTGATACCATTTTCCTGCAAAATTGAATAGAAGAAATCTTTACATATAACAGGAGAAAAATTTAAAACCAATAGAAATGAAAATCATTAGTAACAAAAAAGAAAAATTTAAACAATGACGACTCCATGTTTCATTGTGATAAGGTATACAGGGTAACATCTCACCTTTGGAGTATCACCAGGCATTGTGACGTTACCATTTGTCTGACTTTCAGATTCCATCTTTTCTTGACCAACTTTCTGCCTCCGGATCTTTCGTAGACATGATTCAATATACACGAGTTGGTTCATTGCAATATGACTTACCACAAATAGATATCTACTAAGTTTTCCTACTTGAGTTGTTGTAAGTATTCCAGCATTACCACTATCAATTTCATTCTGCAACTCCTCACCTCCGTTACAATCAAACAAAGAATTGAGAGATTTCTTTACAAGATCAACAGCTAGGACTTCAGGAGTTGGGTGAATTGTATATATGGCAGCAATAGCTCTATCAGCAGCAGCGTACCATATATTTTCAGGGAGCCAGAAACCAGTAATTAAGCTTTGCAAAATACTAAATACTCTGCTCCCATTACTAGACAATAAGTTTTTCTTGTCCTCTTGAGATAATCTCTGAAGAGCAATACATGCTGTTCTGGCAAGCAAAGATTCCACTTTAGCCCAACGACCAAACCCAATATCGATAATATCCTGCAAGTGGGAGCCAAGTACCTCAGGATGAGACTTGGCTGCCATGCAAAGGACATGTAACGCACCACGACTCTGCTCTGCGGTGGTTCCAGTTACATTAAAGCAAAAGAAATCCCATAATGCTGCTACCTGCAAAAGCAATACTTTGTAAGGACTTTTATTCAAGATCATAGCAGAAACAGAATTTATTAGCTACAGTAATATTAAAGATAACTGTAATTACACAATGAATTACTCAGTAACTGTTGAAAATAAAAAAGGATACCAGAAGCATGTTCCATTACCAGAAGCTTTAGCAGAATTCATCAGCTATAAAAAAGAACTCAACAATCGTACTATTTTATGGTTTTACAATTTTAATAATGTTTGTTTGAATTTTGGATTATAATGGCCATTTATACTCTACTAGGTGGAAGTAAGGCAAAGAGCTGATTTGTTTCCTTAACCACCAAAGGAATCGAGCATATTAAAACCCACCTTTGTTAGGGAAGGAAAAAAAAAACACAAAAAAAAAACAAAAAACAAAAAAGCTTTTGACAGGCTCAAACAAATCAACACTAAATGGATCCTCTGCATGTAAATCCAACCTCGAAGACTAAAAGAATTAGTTTGTTGCCAATATTGTTTAAAAAATTCATCAAAGAGAACTTACCACACTGCTTGATATATCACCTTTGGACACCAGTGCACCAACTATGAACTCCAGAGCTGCTAGATCTCCTATATTTGACTCTATTGCAAGATTCAAAAGATTCTTAGCAGTTTCAACAGGGCTTTTCCTTATATAAATCGTAATGAAAGCGTTTTCTACAGCTTCATATATGGACTTGTCTTGAGAAAATACCTACACAAGGCACATATAGAAGACACCGCACCTCTCATGCATTTAAAATCCATAGTTCTTGCTAATTATTGAACGAAGATAAATAAGTTAAAAAAAAAAAAGTTATGCCAAAAAACTGTGACACTAATATTTCTAATTTGTAGGGGGAAGTAATAAAAGTACCAGTGGCAACATCTTACGGAGACATGCTTCTGAGCCATCAATTTGAAATTGTCTGCACCTCATCAATAAGAGAATCGTGTTCTCCACATCAGTGGCAGAAGATGATGCCATCAATTGGACAAGTATTGGCATCGTCGCAGCCATACACTTGGAAAACCTCAAGCCAGCCTCAAGCGATGCGACCAAGGCCCTTGTTTCCTCCAAGTTCCCAACATCTGGCACAGAGCTATCCATCTGAACAACATTTTCTTTTATATTAGGTAGAGAACTATAAGTCATACTCTCCTGCTGTTCCATGGTCACAGTAAAATCATCTTCATCATCAACCTCATCATCTCCATTACAGGTATCACCATCAGATAGTACCCTGTTCACAACACTTTCTGAAGCGATATCTGGTTCAAGCTCTTTTAGCTTTTTCTGGTACTGTTCCAAGGTTGCTTCAAAGGAAGCTATTCGAAGTTGTGGACCAAATGGATTATGCTGCAACATCGTGATAAGTAAATTTATTGCAGATTTTCTAACTATTGCACTCTTATCCTCCAACCTCCCAGCAGCAACTTCTGCAACCTCATTCCACAAGCCAATTGAAACAGAATGTTCTTCGCACAGTTCAGCCCAAACTTGAAGAACCCGACTCCTAGTATATGCTGAAACATCTCGGCACCTCTCAAGTAATATTTCCAACATAGCTTGCTTGGTTCTGAGGCGAACAGTTTTAGAACTTAATTCACCCTCCACGTCCTTAAATGCCTTTGCAACCAGCTTCCCCAATACTCCAACAAGAGCATTCCTTATCTTATAAGAATCCCCACCAAAGTGCTGCACCAGGACTCCAATGTTAGTAGAAAGCAATTTTGGCAGCCGATCAGCAAGTTCCACCATAAAACGACCAACATTTTCGGCCCCAGCACTGTCCTTCACATAGTCTTTTGGACTAGTCCTCCCTATCTCTCTTATGAGAGAACTAGCCAGGCTCCCATCAGCGTACTTTTTCTCAGCACCAGCGATCGCATCAGCAATGTGGGTAACAACAAAATCGTATTTGTGAATTAGGTGCATGATGGAAGCACATGATTGTGCCATGTATTGGTATTTAGTAGCACAAGCACCAATTATACGACATAAAGCATCTTTTGTATCAGAGTCTTTTAAAAGTGCGGCATTCTCAAACAAAGAAAATGTTTTCCTACAAAGACATGAATCAGGAAATTATCATTTTTAAAATTTACACAAGAAAAAAGAGTAGAAGCAAATTGATTGATAAACATTAGTTACCCAACTTACATTGCAACAAAAGAAATATAGTTTTCATCCAGGCTTGGTGAACCAAAGAGCAACGCGAGGTTGACCTCTAACGAATTTGCTATCACGTTGAGTATCCGGCCTCTCTGTGGCTCCCAATTCCATGCGTTAAGGGGATGTTTCTTCCTAGAACTCGCAGTCACCTAAACCAATGATCAAAAGACTTCACTAACCAATAGCAACATTGCCAATACCAAAATCAAAGCAATTAAATATTGCATTTGAACACATATAGAAATAAATAGTATAAATAAATTGGACAGTGATCCAATTACCTTTGAATTGTTGCTGGTATTGATATTAGACTCCTCAGCTAGAACAACACTAAACAGAAAGAATGTGTAGATTTTAAAGGCATTACGATGTGATGCAATCCGGTCAAGCACAGGTGATTCACCATCCTGACCTTCAGAAAGCCTTGTAAGCGAATCAACATTAGGAAGAAGGACACTGAGATTGGACCGCAGACTCTCAACAAGATTGAATTTACAAGATGATGGTAGAACACTGTAACTGCGGATCAAAGAGTAAACGCGATCAAACACATCTTGTTCTTCCACACAAAACAGCTCCTTATCGGACAGATCAAAGGATACACCTGTTAGAAACAAATTGCATAGCACTGTGAGATTGTGAACCATGTGTAGGCGATGATTTTTCTCTATCATAAAATGAACCAATATGAATCCTCTATGTATATATATATATATATATATATATATATTTTTTTTTTTTCCATTTCCAAACTTCAATTTTAGTTCCTAAATTTTTTATTATGAATTCAAAAGATTATTGTCTAATTTTCGTTTTTCCTATATGCTCTCGCTAAGTAACGAAAATTTAGGGTTCAAGAGAAAAATAAATAAATAAATAAAAGTAGAAATAACATTTACTTATAATTTCTAACAGTTTCCATTTAAAATTTTGTTATGTGCAACAAAATAGAGTGCTAGGATTCGACAATGGAGGAAATCTGTGGAAATAGAGAAGGAGAGGCTAACCTTTGACGAACTCTTCGAGTTCGGAGGAACGAAGGGTGGCGATATCAGTGGTGTTGAGAGCGCAAAGGTGGTTGTCTTCGTATTCTTGCTCAAGCGCTTGAAGAGTTTGAGGGAAGACGAAATGGGGAGCCATTGGAGAGGGAGAGAGACGGAGAGAGCTTCTCTTGCTCTCCTTCGCTTTGTTCTTGCGCTCAGATTTCAAACCCAACTGAAATTTTTGAACGTGCGGAGCGGGAACATAATTTTGTACTTTATATATCTCAGCCTGACGATCCAGGGACAAGATAGGCATTGGGCAGTGTTTACAATTTTGTTTTTTTTAATGGCATAAATAAAATTCTAATAAATATTTTTTAAATAGCAAATGTTTTTTAGTTGAATTTATGTGAAATTTAAATTATTTTTTAAAAATTTCACACATATACTTTATACGGCATATAAGATCCATCAATTTTTTTTAATATAATTTTGTCAAACTTTAATGAAGTATCCAATATATAGACGGAAATTATGTTTTCATTTTTTTTTTTTAAGATACCAAATAATGTTATTAAGCTATAACTCAGGCTATTAAAAGTCTTGCAAGAGAACCAAAAATAGAAGGACCAATTTCGTAAAAACCCAAAAAACTGATTTAGTTTTTTTGACATGTAAAATTTATTTTTGATATTATCTCTCAGAAAAAAATTAATATTATCAAGCATTTAAATTATTATTATTATTATTTTGCACGTTGAAGGTGCTCTTATTCTCTAATTTCTCTATATATTTATTGTTATTATTATTTTCTCTGGCGGGATTGAACAGAGCTTAATCACGAGATTACCAAGTCCATTATCGTATGATTGTCTTAGGATTTTACTCAAAGCGAAGGTATGTGAAGTCAAAGAGAAGTCTTCAACTGAGAGAAGCAAAGCCTAGAACCCAGCTCTATTCGAATAACACATCGTAAAATCTTTTCGTCTTTCTTCCAACATAATTTACTTTTGATTCTCTGATTCCTTTCCCTCAAAAAGGCTCTGCTTGAAATGGGTTTGCTTTGAATCCCTAAAGAATTGTTGGGTTCTGATTTTTTTTTTTTTTTTTCTGGGCTCAATTGAAGGACCAACATCAACAAGAAGGGCACCGACAATGGCTATGCCATGGGGCATGACTCTCTGGATGGCGAAGATGGTCTGGATCGCTCTGGCTGGTTGGGTTTCTTCTTGCTTGACCGTTGCTGACGAGGTTGCCGGTTCTCTAAGAACCGGAGATATTGGCCCTTTTCATGTTGGTTGATTCTACCGTCAAATTCTCACCAACCCAAAATGGCCCTGGTTTGTCTCTCAACAACCAACTATTTGTTCTTTTATTATGTTAAATCTCTGTGCTCCTATTACCTCTAGATGGTACTAGTACGTGCTATTGGTGGTTAGAATTGTGAAAAACCTTTTAAGCCTGCCATGTCAGATAATTGAAATTCATCTAATTGTTTACTGTGGTGGGTTGTTGGGTAGTGTCTGATTTGGTGATTGATTGAATATTCATTTCATCTGTCAAATTAAAGTTCTGTTCTGCCGCTTCTCTGGGAAGTTTATGATCAGCAGTGCATTTGACCATCCATGTACGTTAGAATATGAGTTTATGTTGGTTTTTATTTAACGGAACCTTATCATTGAACTGCTTTGATATTACTTTCAAGGCTGCAATGTTAAATTTAATTTTTTCCACAGGTTAAAAATAGATATATATATATATATATATATATATAAATCATTTAGCTATATATGTATGTTGTTTTAAGTTTTCTTTTATGTTTGAACATTCTTAGACTTCAATTACTTCATTGCCTGATTTGCATATTTCCTAGCTGGTGTTTGGAATCAGTAGCTTCTTCAAAAGAACTTATTTGTGGCTGAAAACTTGAATTGTAACTTTTTATTGTCTAAAAATCTAGCATTCTGATGTATGTGCTATGTTCCTATGCATTTCAATGTCATACAACGTGGATGTCTTGGTTAACTGAGTGAAGGTTTTTATATGACTATCGCAAGGAAATTGAGTTTCGGTTCTTTTCAATCAAGTGAGTTTTATATGTTTGGTACTGCTTATGTAAGTAGTGAGTTTCGTATGTATTACTACATTATTGAGGAGGTTACCTGTTGTACAAGAACTATTGTAATTTCCACTTGGAGAGAGGATCTCAAGAATTCATTGGTATCGATATATGTCCTGAGATTTTGCTATCTTACAACTTCATGTCTGGAGTAACTTTAGATAACTTGAGACCTTACCCTCCTTAAACATAGGAACAAACAAAATGTGATGGAGTTTGTTATAGCATGCATATGAATCCTTTTTGTTGATTAAGGAAAAAGTATCGGTCAAATGCTATGCTGTAAGTTCAAATTGACTGTCATTTAAAGAGGGCTGAGGATATGAAGTGTTTTATTCTCAAATTAAATCCATGCGATCTTAAATCTCCTTTTGCTTCTTAAGCTTTAGCCCTTAAAGTATGTTATCATACTTTTGGTCCTTGGGTAGGTTAAGATAGCTACTTTCTCTCGACTGTAACACATAATGAAGAAAAACTTGGTATCTTTTGGCAATTCAATGTCAAAACGATCTTAAAGATGGAAGTATATCATGATGTAAACTGCTTTTACATGATTATGATGTTGTGTTCGGTTGGACTACGTGAATTTAACTCCACATATGGTGCTATGGGAAATTTCTTGATGATTTCATCCTAATATGTTTTATTCTATTTCCTGCTAAAAGTTTTCCACCTACATATTCTTTCCTTGTTACTTATTTGAAAGGATTTTATTTCATTTTTCCAAAATTTATGTTAAATTTTATATAACGTTTGAGATGTCTTTTGTTCTACAGTGGGTGTTGGTGATTTAATTCTATGGTGCAATAGAAGACCGACTATCTTTCTCCTTCTGCAGATTCGGTACATGCCAAATGTAAGATGAAAGAAGGGAGAATGAAAGTGTCACCTCTACATCTTATGGAGTTTGTTATGTAGTCTCATTAGATGTTAATAATATTTATATAATTTTTCATTTTTATTTTTTACACTGATGGAATTTTTTATTTTTTATTTTTGTATCGTAACAATAAATATGTATTGTTTTCTTTTTTTTTTTTTTGGTGAATAAATATGTATTGTTTTCTATGTTATGATTGGATTGGTGGTTTTGATAGCTGTGGTAAAGCTGGCGACTTTGTAAATCCAACGTTCTGAGCATATGAAAATGTTCATTAATGAGTACAAATTTAATGGTCTTTTTTCTTTCTGCAATTGTCTTTTTTCTACTTCTTTCATGATATATATCCGGGAGAAAAAAATATATATATATAGTTTTTGTAAAGTAAAATTAAAGATTAGGAGTAAAGCTTGCATATGTTGGGTTCGGGGCACTCCTATTTGATTTGGCAAAGAAATAAATGCATAACTCAACTCTTAAACTATTGCCCAAGGAAAAAAAAAAAAAAAAAAAAACTCTTTTAACTCTTAAACAAACAATTTAATGGTTAAGGTGGTTTTCCTTCTTACAAAGCCTTTTTCATTCCTTGAGAATGGTTAAATCCCAGTCAAATCAAAACTTGTTTAATCCGATTAAAAGTCCGATAATGATAAAGAAAAAGATATAAAAATTAAAATGGGAAAGGCCGAAATTTCGTTTTGCGAGAAATTTGGTAAACGAGACGAGTCGAAGAAAAAAAAAAAAAAAAAGAAAACAAAAAAAGAGCGGGTAGAAACAGTGAAGAGCTGTTGAAAGCGATAACAATGGCTTCTACTTTGTAAAATACTGAAACATTCTGTTGGAAAAATTCAATTCTAAGAGTGTTTTGTTTTTTTTTCTCGCGAACCAAACAGGGCGCCAAATGCTAGCAGTGTTTCGAGTGTCAATACTCGCTGTAATAAGCGTTAGCAATAAAAGCACAATACCTCTTCTGAGCTTTGCTCAAAATATCGCCCTCATACCATGCAATGTCAAACTATATCAATCTATAAACTGCGAGAAAACACCTAAAATCGCATTACCCGGAAGAGATTATAGCGCCAATTCTGATGTAGCACGGTCCAATTGGCTGATTACGAAGCTAAGCAAAGATGGTAAACTTTTCGAGGCACGCCAGCAGTTTGATAAGATGCCTGATAAAGACGTGGTCACTTGGACGACGGTTATCACTGGGTATATCAGATGTGGAATGATCGAGGAGGCGAGGAGGCTGTTTGATAGGGTGGATGCTAAGAAGAATGTTATCACTTGGACTGCGATGGTAAGCGGGTATATACGGTTGAAGCGGATTAAGGAAGCAGAGAGGTTGTTTCTTGAGATGCCTGTGAAGAACATGGTTTCTTGGAACACAATGATAGATGGGTACGCGCAAAATGGCCGGGTTGATTTGGCACTCGATTTGTTTGAAAGAATGCCAGAGAAGAATGTGGTTTCTTGGAATACAATCATAACGGCGTTGGCTCAATGCCGGAGGATTGAGCATGCACGTAGACTTTTTGATGAAATGCCTGACAGGGATGTGATTTCTTGGACAGCAATGGTCGCGGGCTTGTCTAGAAACGGGAGGATTGATGAAGCCCGGGAACTTTTTGACAGGATTCCAGTGCGGAATGTGGTTTCCTGGAATGCAATGATTACAGGCTACGCACAAAATATGAGATTGGATGAGGCTTTTGAATTGTTTGAGAGGATGCCGGAGAGAGATATGCCTTCATGGAATACTATGATTACTGGTTTTATTCAGAATGGGGATCTAAAGAGGGCATGGGAATTGTTTAATGAAATGCCCCAAAAGAATGCCATCTCTTGGACCACAATGATCACAGGATATATACAAGACGGGCAAAATGAAGAAGCATTGAAAATCTTTTCGAAAATGGTGGCAGCTGGTGGTGTGAGACCGAATCAAGGAACTTTCGTAAGTATTTTGAGTGCTTGTAGCAACTTAGCTGGCCTTGGTGAGGGACAGCAAATCCATCAGATGATAAGTAAAACAGTCTATCAGGGCTCTGCTTTCTTGGTATCAGCACTCATAAACATGTACTCAAAATGTGGAGAGTTGAGCACTGCAAGGAAAATGTTTGATGATGGCTCTACAAGCCACAGAGATTTGATCTCCTGGAATGGCATGATTGCTGCATATGCACATCATGGATGTGGCATGGAGGCAGTTGACTTGTTTAACGAAATGCAGAAATTAGGCGTCAAACCTGATGATGTCACGTATGTGGGGCTTCTCTCTGCATGCAGCCATGCTGGTTTGGTGGAGGAGGGGTTACAATACTTTAATGAGCTTGTTAGAGACAGGTCAATAAGAGTAAGAGAGGATCACTTTACATGCTTTGTTGATCTTTGTGGTCGTGCAGGGAGGCTCAAAGAGGCTTTTGATTTCATTGCACAACTTGAGACTAAGCCATCAGCATCTGTTTGGGGGGCTCTTCTTGCTGGATGTAATGTTCATGGTAACATGAATATTGGGAAGCTGGCTGCACAGAAGCTTTTAGAAGATGAGCCAGAGAACTCTGGCAGTTACTTGCTGTTATCCAACATCTATGCTTCCTCTGGAAAATGGAGGGAAGCTGCTAAAATGAGGTTAAAAATGAAGGAGAAGGGGTTGAAGAAGCAGCCTGGTTGCAGTTGGATAGAAGTGGGGAATAAGATCCATGTTTTTGTAGTTGGTGATAAGTCACACTGTCAATCTAAAATTATTTGTTCTTTACTTAGTGATCTTCATGAACTGATGAAGAAGATTGGACATGTACCAAATAGTGATTTAACAGTGGAAGAAGAATTTTCAATACCATAAGTTTTGAATTTGCAGATATATCGAGGTACAATAGAAGAAGAAAGGACCTGATATTGAAAACAGAGGATTTGTGTGATTTTGGCTCTATTTTTTTTTTTTAATAATTATTTTTTAATATTGGATGGACATAAATATTTTATTACTAAAATCTAATTTAATAATTCTTTTAGAAGCAGATCTGACTTTATGTAACATACACATTTAGTTAAGTCATAATATAGATCTTTTCGACAAGTCATAAAATTTTAAAATCATTAATTAGTGTTGATTTTTCTACCCACCCACCCCTTCTAAGTTCAAGAAAAAAAGTTTTTTATTTTTTATTTTTTTATTTTTAAAAAGACAGTAAAAAGATGTAAAAGTGAGAGATAAGGGAAATAATAAAGCCGTTCTTTTTACTTCCTTTTATTGTTACCTACAAACAGAAACTTTGAAAATATAGCTGTAAGACATTTTGGATTGCTGTGGGTCGATGGATAGAGTAGACTTTCAATAATAAGTGCACCAAATCCGAGTCTTCAAAGAAATGGACAGCATAAATAATATTTTTAAAGATATTTTGGGTATTGATTTAGCCCATACAAAATTTCATTTTTTGATGAAACGAAGGGACCAAACTGCATTATTGAACAAACACATAAAAACTAATCTCATTAATATGTAAGTCATTCAAATCAAGACCATTTAGAACTTATTTTAATTTTCCTTAAAATTATTTGCTTCAGAGAGCATATTTCCTATTGAGAAAACAATAAAGTTAGCAGGAAAATGACATTGGCAGATCATTTCTACATCAGAAACAATGGAATCGAACTGTATGGGCGGATTTTAGGCCTAAAATTGGTCCTACGGTGGTCCTCTTCATTTATCATATGTCCTTCTCAACCTGCTTGTTGAGGATACATATGATGGCAACTCCTTTATGTCTTTGTTTGGATTCAATATTCTCTACTTCTCTTAGCACAATCTTTTTCACTAGCTAGAAGATAAATATATTTTTACAAAACTAACTTGTTTTTCTTTTTAAATTATTATATATTTGAAGAAGTGAAATTTGAACTTAAGGCACCTAGTTAATAGTTACTTTAGAAGGGCTGAAAAGCTGAAAGGAAAACGAAAAGTGTCTTTTTTTTTCATAACTTTGTTAGAGTGAAAAGTATAAATACACATTTTTCGCTCCTGCTTCAAAACATATTAAACTTTTCCTCTTCTTGTTTGGCTTTTAAGGTACTTTAGATTTTCAAATTTGCGTTTTGAATTTGCATTGTCTCAAAAGAAGAGAAGGAAAAAAAAAACAAAAATGAAAAATTTTTGTATGGTCAACATATGGGTTGCTTTACATGATATCTAACAGATTTTACCGTCCTTAAATTCCTCCATTTAAAGTGAAGTTTAATTTAGTTCGAATATATTGTACAGTGATAAGATATTATAAAATATATCCATATTTATATTATATCACTACAAATGGGGCTGGGAGTTAGAACCATCTACTTTTAATTTCCATTAATTAGAAAAAGTAAAGAATACCCATGTTACCACTTGTATTTTCGGTATCAAAAGTTAATGTTTTCTCAGATTTGGTACTTATTACTGGCATATGCATTGAGAGTTTTTCCCACAAAATTAGCAACCTTGACAATTCATCACTTGACAATGCATAAAAATCTAATAAATGATTTCAACTACCACACTACAACTTGCAGTCTATACGTTGACATTGACACAGATTATATCTAAAACTTCATTGGATTAAGCACAATAACTCACATTTCCCAAGCTGCTAGGCATCAATACAGAATGCTTGAAAAGACTGGCTAGTATTTCTTTTGGCTTTCTTTTTGAGTGATGAAATCTGTCGCTTTGTAAAAAATATCCTTATAAATTGGGCTTTTTATTTCAGTTTCGATGTTCATCAATAGATATTAACTTTTGATTAAACAGCTTGGCAGTTTTACTAATCTCTGTCAGTGAAATATACTTACAATGCTCGAAAAATTCAAGACAAATACTATTTTTAAAAATTAAAAGTGAAAATAATTTATTTATCCCAAAAAAAAAAAGTGAAAATAACTCATATGGATATTAATAATATTCAATGGCTTGTAAGTTACAGAAAATTGATGCTAAAAAATTACAACAACTCTCTCAAGATTACATTCACCCAAAAAACTCTCACAAGATTACAGGTGGATGAATGAACAGTGTTATGATGAGTATAATGCATCGTATATCCAATACATACACAAAGATGGGGCATCATTATTTTGGGAAAGAGTTATGGTTTTCTCTGAATCTGATCAAATAAGCTGCACTCATTTTGATTGTCATTTCCTTTTCTTCCTTGTTTTTTATTATGTTTATTATTCTTTGATTGCTTTTAAGTAATGGTAGGGTTGTTCAGATCATCCAGTTTAAGTGGTATTCGGTAAAAGGAATGCTCAGTTGGACCGACCATTATTAAATATAACAAACTATATCAAGCTCTTAGCCAAAAGAATAAATAATATATTGAAAATTAATAATTGCTGTGAAAACTGTTTTCTAATGTGCCCGCTTCTGATATGGAAAACTTTCATTTAGAAATCACTTTATGATGCATATGGAGTTTACCAAATCTAAAATGTTATCCAACAGGGAAAAAAAAAAAAGAAAAAAAAAAGCAAAAACAAAAAATGAGCTGCAAACATGAGCAAAATGATCACCGCCGAGATCTCAAATTAATATTCTGGTACAGAAGAAATTGAGTTTTGAAAGAAAATTAGTCTAATTAAGGTCTTTTTGGTAATTTTGAATATCCAGGTCATAGTTATTATTTCGACTTCGGAATTGCAGGATTTGTTCGTTAAAGTGTTTTTTTTGTTTTTTTGGCTTAAATGTTCGTTAAAGTATTATCAGTGGATGATACGCAGATAATAATGTCATGTCAAGAAGATTTTTTTAACTGTTGTGGATTACTTGGCTTGGAACTTTCCAAGTTTATTGATGTTCGTTTCCATAACATTAACCATGCAGAAACCTCAAACAGCTCAAAATCTAGTAGGAATTGCCCTCCAAAAAAAGTTTATCAAACTTACAAAAAAATTCAGACAGCTTTCCCACCATAGTCTCATTTTTAAGTGCTATAACCTTAAAAAGGGCATTCATTTTCTTCATCTTCCATCTCCAACCTCTTGAAAGCTCTTCCCCACCCAACACAAATAACATTCTCTCTCTCTCTCTCTCTCTCTCTCACTGCCTTTTCATCCAAGCCTCTAAAAAAGGTCCAAAACCCACCTCTACAATCTTCTTCATTCTCTTCATGTTTCTCTCTCGAAAAGCAATCAAATTCCCACAAAAAGGCCACCCAACAAGACACACAGAGCCAAAACCAAAAAGATTTCTGTGAGAGGGAAGGCAGAGAAAAGAAGCTGTCTTCGAGAGAAAGAGAGAAAAGGAGGGGAATATAAAGCAATACCCATTTTTTTCCCAAAGTCATTATTCATTCATGGGCTGCTCTGCTTCAAAACCCACCACCATTCTCGCCAGAAACCCAGAACAGCGTTCTTTTCCTAGTCCCTGTGCTTCTTCTGGTTCTGCTCCAGACTCTTCCAATTCTTCACCTCCGGTTCCCAGAGCTCTTTCTCTCCCAACTCCTCTCGTTCATCATCCACCTCTCAGAAAGGGTGATACTCACCACCTTGTTTCCCTCACCTCCACAACCTATGGTTCTCTCCTCCTTATCGACCGTACGACCACCCCCAAAGTTTCCAACTTGAATAGCGCTCAGGATCTTCCAAAATCCAAACCCTGCAACACACAGAAGAGTTCGATCCCGACGGACCCAGAACACTCATTGTCACCTGACTCTGTCATCAACACCTGGGAACTCATGGACGGCCTCGATGACTTCGATTTCGAGTTTGAAAGCTCTGCTAAGCCCACCTCGAAATCTTCCATCTTGGACCGTGAAATCGGTTTTCCGAATAAACCCAGTTCGTGTAGGTTCACGAGCTTTGATGGGTCAGCGACGAAGAAACGGTTTGACTCGTTTGGAACAGTGAAGTCTTCCTTGGAAATACTAACAGAGGATTCGCCTTCTTTGTCTTCATGTTCTTCTACAACAAAGCCTCTGTGGCAGCACTTATCCGAGGAATCCTTGCTGTCAAAAATGGATCCGGACGTGGTTTTCACTTACAGAAGAGCTTTATCTTCTAGGCAATTGGGCTTCAATCCATATAATCCCGAAGCTGTAAGATCAACCGGGTCTACTCCTTTAAGCTCTTCATTTACAAATAGTTGCTTACAATTACCCGGCACAGAAGATAAGGTTGTTATCTACTTCACTAGTCTGAGAGGCATTCGAAAGACTTATGAAGACTGTTGTTCGGTTCGGATGATACTGAGAGGCTTCAGAGTTCCTGTAGATGAAAGAGACATTTCAATGGATTCAGAGTTCAAGAAAGAGCTGCAAAATGCGCTTCTAGGAAAAGCATTGACTTTGCCGCAGGTTTTCATTAGAGGAAAGTATGTAGGAGGTGCAGAGGAAGTTAAGCAACTCCATGAAGTTGGAGAATTGGCAAACCTTTTGGAAGGTTTTCCCGTTCAGGATCCTAGGTTTGTATGTCCAGGCTGTGGAGATGCAAGATTTATTCCATGCCTGAATTGTAATGGCAGTCGAAAGGTGTTTAAAGAAGAGGAAGGAGAATTGAGGAGGTGCTTGGACTGCAACGAAAATGGGTTGATACGCTGCCCTGGTTGCTGCTTATGATTATAATATATGTATGTCAATATCTGATGCATATATAATTTTTGTATTTTTGTTATGATAAATTCCAAAACAGTGCCTACTTCTGATGCAGCTACAATTAGGAATGCTGTGAATTACTTTGTTTTTATTTTTATTTTTAATTTTTAATTTTTTGTTTTTTGTTTTTTTTAAAATATTTGAAACCAATGATATGTCAATATTTATTCTGGCCTTCTGCTTTTTATGTTCACTGTCTCCCTGGACAATTTTCAATAATGTTAACATTTTTATAATGATGTTTTTGGCAGCTTTCATATTTGAAAATAGTTGATCCTCCAAATCCTTGAGAGGTGAAAACATCATTTGTATACTTGATTAATTTTGACTGGAGTTGAGTTGTGTGGAAGGTCGGTATCGAAATGGATTCAATCTTGCTGCTTTTTGTTTCATGGTTTTGATGCTTATATTATAGATATTAGATGGTCTTCATATTTTATTGAGTTGTACTTCAGCAGGAATTTTCTATTTAGATTGGCAGGTCATCTAGGAGTGCAAAGCACATTTGTTCATAGAGCTTCTATATGGCCTTAAAATGAAAAATGGCCTAAAAAGTAAACTAAAAAGCTGTATCTATAGTTCATTTCCACAGTGGGACCTTATGGAATTCAAGTGCTGAGTATGTGGCTAAACTTGTACGATCAACATCAGATAACTGGACTAAGCCTGACTCTTGTTCATGTTTATTTTAGTATTCTGCCAAACGATCTGAAGGGTGTTGAGACACGATTTTCTATTTGTTTTGCCCTCATTTTCCAGCATATTCTCCTGCAAATTTATGGTTTGTTGGGGATTTTGAAGGTTAAGTTGATGTAATGATGGATTTGTTTAAAGGTAAAATGGCATCTATACAACGAGGTATGTGCTCCTTGAAGTTTGTAGTTTCCGGGGCCTGATTTGTTCGCAAATGTCAGCCTACAAACTTTTACAGTGTTGATATATTAAGAAGAAATATTTTTAAAGTTTGCATTTTCTCTCTAGAATGGAAACAAAGTATTTCTATGGATCAAGAGACATTTTTTATTGCCAAACTTGTTCTGAATGCTGATAGCTCAGCTCTATTCAAGTCAATGAGCTGCAAAAGTTGGGAAAGTAGCTAGAGAGGAGTATATTTGCTCTTAGCTAGTCATGGCATATCATGGCACTGCAAATTGTAAAACAGATTGAATAATCTGAGGATAAACATTGTCTTTAAGATTTACTGGTTGAGTTTTGCTTGTCAATGGATTGTGCTGTCTAACTAACAGGAACAAGTCCTGAAGAGCATTCAAAAGCCACATCCTTGTGGATGATACTCTCAAATCTCAATCAATAAACAAATTCAAACGCCAATGAATTGTGAATGACCAATTCACATCCAAACGCCAATATATCGTAATTTATTTATTTATTTTTGGTAATTGTGGATGACCAATTCTATATCATTATTATTATAAATAGTATATGTGGATTATTGTAATAATATTCTTTAGGAAAAGAAAAGATGTCCGAAGAAAAACGGGGAAAGAAATAGTGTTACATAAACAATCCCTCAAGCATAAAGAAAGAAGAAAAGTAAGAGGATTTCAAGTAAAAAAAATATAGAAATGTGTATTTTATATATATACATATAGAAAAATTTGTATTTTCATATTATTTTGTGAAATTCTTTAGTAGAAGAGTTTAAAAATCAAAATTTGGTGTTATCAATATTTTATATGTTGTTGTTGTTGTTTTTTATGTTATATTTTTCAATCAATATTTAATATATATTTTTTTTGGTTAATTCAGTATTTTATAAAATCAAGAAGAAAACTTTGATATGAATTGTACTATTTTACTTCTTAATCCAAGGCATTAAAAAAAAAGACTCCCCAGAAACGCACTGGCAAAAATAAAATAAAGAAACAAAGAAAAAGGGAATATAGGAGATTAAAAGAATAATGTGTCCAAAGTCCAAAAAGCTGGTTAACTCGCACAAAGCACAGGCAGTGTGTTGAGTTGAGAGAGAGAGAGAGAGAGAGAGAGAGAGAGATGGAGAGGGAAGGGTTAGGGGAGGCAGTAGTAGGGAGGTGCATGAGTAGCTACGTGGACCAAGGTAGCACGGAGAGTCACAGATACTACCTGTCGCGCAGAACTGCGATGGAGATGCTGAGGGACCGAGGATTTTCTGTTCCCGCCTCCGACCTCGCTCTCACCCTCCCTGAATTTCGAGTCATTCACGGCCCCATTGTCGATTACGACCGCCTCCGCTTCTCCGTTACTCATCGCTCTGACCCTTCCAAAAGGGTATTTAATATTTATTGATCCTCTTCTTCCTTTTTCACTCTTTTTTCTTTCTCTTGTTGTTGTTTGGTTAAAGCTTACAAATTTATTGGGGTTCTTGGCCTTTTCATCTTCTAAACCATATGCTTAATATTATATGGTAAAGTAAACTTCTTAATTTCCATTTGAAAACTTTTGTAGATGTGATTCACAACATCTTGGTTCATTCCTGTTGAAAAGGAGTTCTATTTTCTCCTCTTTTTCTTGTTCATGTGAAATTTTGTCTTGTTAGATACTGAGTTATCCATTATCTTGGCTGCAGATCATGGTCATTTTCCGTGGGCATGGTGTGGTGAAAGTTAACGACGTCCGTAGTATTGCATCTCAGATTGTCAACAAAGACAGTTTAACTGGGCTTATTTTGATTTTGCAAAACCAAATGACAAATCCGGCACAGAAAGCTTTGGATCTTCTCCCTTTTAAAGTGGAAATATTTCAGGTTTTTTTTTCCTGGTTTCTCTTATGTATTGCATTATTTTCTTGTGGTTGATAACCATGCTGTTTTTAGAAAATGTTTTGTATAGAACTGTGTCATTTGTTTGTTATCTTGTTGATCCTGTTATTGACTAGCAAATTAAGCTTAAATTTTCTTTCAAGCTGTCAGTGGTCAATCTACCTTGTAAAAATAAACTAGAGAATCATTTCTGTGGGAATTATTATGATTAGTCAATCAAGTGGTTTTCACTGCTAATTCTACTTGTGGATTTCCATGAGGTTGTGATTCTGATATTTCTGATATGTCTATGATTTTCTTTTTGTCAGATTACGGACTTGCTTGTGAATATCACAAAGCATGTGTTGAAGCCAAAACACCGTATACTAACTGATGAAGAGAAGCAGAAACTTCTAAAGAAACACAGCATTCAAGAAACGCAGGTTAGTGGTTTTAACTAGAGACTGCAAATGCTATTAGTATTTTGCAATCTGCTCTCTCTCTCTCTCTCTCTTCCCCCCAAGTGGTTTTAAGTGGAGACTGTTAATGCTACTAGTATCTTGCAAGTGGCTCTCTCTGTGTGTTTCTTTTCCCCCCTCCTCGTTTTGGACTGATATTTCCATGTCCAGCACTTTCTATATGCTAATGCATATTGAAGTCCAGTGGCCATATTTGGAAAAAGTGCTGTCTATCATGGCTATGTGAAGCTCAACATGTGGACCGGCCCCTGCATTAGGTGGCCACCTATTGTGTGTTGCAGCACCAATGGAAGCTGTCCACATGGACAGTGACCTGTTCATGGCTGTGATGGAGAGCATCACTCTATTTGGACTGATCGACTGGCTTCCCATTTTGGTTCAAGTTAAAACTAGAGGGCGTGATGCCTGGTAAACTTTAGGTGTTTGCTTAACTTCATTTCCTTTTCTTGCTTATGTTGTTTGATGTAGATTGGTTTGTCAAAGTATCAAATCTCGTATAATTGCTTATTGGATAACGAGTATAGCACTATAGCATATTGAGACATAAAAAGCTTGTGCATTCAATCTGGTAAATATGTTTCCTTGAACACTAATAACAGTCATTCCTTCTGCAGCTGCCTCGGATGTCGAGAAAAGATGCAATTGCGCGATACTATGGACTGGAAAGGGGGCAGGTGGTGAAAGTTACTTACAGTAGTGAAATTACGAAATCCCACATCACTTATCGATGCGTCTGGTGATGCCTGTCTTGGTGCTTCTTTTAGTTTCATCGTAGTGATTTTTCCTTTTGTTTTTCTTTTTCGGTTTTCTCTGAGATCTATCTCAGTGCGGTTGTACGACTACTTTTACGTTTAATGCAATTGGTAAGCTGGATGAGAGCTTATTTTGAGCGGTAATTGCTTTTATTGCATTGTGCAGATTGTGTTGTGGTATAGAGAATCTTTATAAAACATTAAGAAAACTAAAATTTGTTCTCGTTTTGTTTGCTGAAAGTTATTTCCCTCCACTTGGGAGTCATGAGTTTTATCAGTAAGAAGTTGAATCCATCTCTAGCATCCGGATCCTACGTGGGTTTTAGGCTATTAACTATTATGTAATGACATCTAAAAACACCTTTGAAAAGGGTGTTGTATGCACTTAATATATTGAGAGATGGATTTGTTTTAAATTGTTTAGTGGTACAAGTTTAACATTTCGGAGCATTATAGAAGTTTCATAAATGAAAAAAGGATGCATAATATGGTGAAGTGAAGAGAGTTTAGTTTTGATTGAAAAAAGAAAAGGTATTCTACCTTTTCTTTTTTTTTTTTTTTTGGTTCCATTTTTCTGTATCAATATTAAATTTGAAATCAATTACATATGGTTGGTGTTTATTAACGATTTGTAAAACTTTGAGAATTTATGTGGGTATAAAATTTGGAAAGAGTTTTTTAAAACTTTTAAAATATTAAAGTAGATTGCATAAAATTTGTCATACGATTGGGCTTCACTTTCTTTTTTCTCGAAAAACAAAAACCCAAATATTCAAAAAGATAATAATAATAATAATAATGAAAAAGACAAAAAAGGCCAAAGCCCATATTGCTTTCTCAATATTCAAATGAAACCGAAACGTTTCTACATAATTGAAACGGAGTTAAAAACCCGGATCCCCATAAAAACGAAGGGCAGCGGGTAAACGTCTTCAAGTTTGAACCAAACGGCAGCAAATTACCGAGCTGGCGAGTCATTGAGTCGACTCAGCAGTGGGCAGTTCTTCATTATTGTTGCAACTCCAATGGGCGATTCGTCAGTAACCGAATCGTCGAAGAGCAGCGGCGGAGGAGGAGGAGGAGGAGGAGGATCCGAGGCGTCTCGGATCGGAGATGTAAAGCAATGGCTGGCCCACGAGTTCGGGCAAGCCGGAAAGGAAGTGCCACAATTCGAATACACCCCTCGATCAGTGGCTTATTTACACAACCTTGCCACTCTCTCTCAAGCCAAGACCCAAGCTTCCAAGATCCTGGCCTCCGATTTCCGCCTCAAAGCCGCCGAGTACCGTTCTCAATGTCAGCTCAGTCTCTATCTATTTGTTTTGTATTTTTATTATTTCTGCTTAATTCATGCAAAAAGGTGATTCGATTTTTATTGAATGTAGCGGCGAGAATTAGGGAGATACTGGAGCATGTTGGGCTGGCGCAGGAGGGTTTGCCGTCTAACGTTGTTGGGTCGGTGCAGGTTCTTGCTAATGTCGCCAATTTGTTGAATATAAGAGATACGGAGCTTAGCAGGTCAGATTATGCTTTTGATAATTTTGCTTCTGGCTTTATTTATTTGGGGCATGATTGGTTTCTCTTTTATTGGGATTTTCCAAGTGTTTTTGAGTAGAAGAAAATGGGATTTTTTAGTTTTCTTGTAGCGATGGGTGACATTTCGTTGAGAAAGACTGGTGTAGAGGAAAAGAGGGCCAAAGTTCAGAAAGAGTCTAAGGTTCTGCTTGATTACACCCGAAAGGCTATTGCAAGGTTGACGTATTTGAAAAGGTAAAAACTTTTTTGTTTTTTATTTATTTTTATTTATTTTAATTTTTGACTGTAGATGTTAGAGGAATGAAGTGTATACTTTTTGGTTGTTTGGATTTTGGAGAATTTATCAAAACGTACTTTTGAATGAGATGCCAATTTTTGTTTGGTCCTTGTAAAATCGACTTTGCTAGGACACTTGCTCAACTGGAGGATGATATAGCACCATGTGAGGCCCAAATGGAAAATTGGAAGACAAACTTGGCGGTTATGGCTGCCAAGGAGAGGCAATACCTCCAACAGTGTGCCAACTACAAGGTACTCATCTTGTCTTCATGCTATAACCATTGTTTTAAGTAATTGCCAGTTGACAAGGCTTATCTGATTCTTTCTGATTTCATTAACATATAAGTTTTTGTTTTTCAAAAATAGTAAATTAAGTTTAGCAAATACTTTTCTATTGGTTTCCTCTTTTACTCCATTCTTGCATGGTTTATTTCTTCCGTGATGGTGTAACTTTTGGTTTTCTTCTGAATGACCATCTAAGCATGCAGAAGAAATAAAGTGGTGTCTAGTGCATTAGTTTTTTTATGGTTACACGATGGAACCTTAGTAAACGGACATAAGACACTCTAAAGGGAAAAATAATATGCCATAAGTCACTCAAAAGGGAAAAACAATGCCTTGAAGGTTTTGCCTAATTTATCTTTGCCGAACAAATCCAAGAGTGCAGTGTTGAAGGAGATTATATAGCTTAAGAGTTCTTATGGGTTTGTTAAATCTTAACATTTTGACTATCTATTATCATGAGCTTGTTATGGCTATAACTATACGATGTTATTACCAGCAGTTGAATTGCCAATAATTGTGTCTGATGATTTCATGAATCGTGTTGGCGAATTCCAATTCTAAAGTTCTTTTGTGTAAGTTTGTAATGATGCGACTTGAACTGTGAACTTTCTGGACAGGCTATGCTGAATCGTGTGGGCTATACCCCAGAGATTAGCCATGGGGTGTTGGTTGAAACAGCTGAACATAGAAAGGAGTTAGAGAAGAAAACAAAGCCCATCCTAGATACTTTGAGAAGCTACCAGGACTTGCCTCCGGTAATTTTCTGTTTCAATCAGTGGATCATTGATTATGCTGAATCCCGTAAAGGTCTTGAGTTATTGTAATTTGTGTTTGTGCAGGATAAAGCTTTGGCTGCGTTAGCAATTGAGGATAAGAAAATGCAGTATGCTGCTGCTGAGAAGTATCTTGAGGATGTATTGCATTCGGCTCTTGCCACTTCTGAGTGATGACCTGTAGATAGAGCGATTGAGATGTATTCATGGTTGCTGCATTCTCTCTGTTCTCTATTTTGTTACTGGAAGTATTTGTAAAGGAATATCCATTCTCTACCTGGTTGCTTTTCTGTAAATTGGGTTCCCATTATATTCTTTACTTTCTTCCTTCTGCAAGGGAACAATTAAAATCTAAATTTTATTGTATTCGAAAATCTCAAGTTTGTGTTGAATCGAAATTCTTCCTATATATCGGAAATCCCATGTTTGTGGTGAATCGAAGTTCTTACTATATACACACTGTATTCTAAAGTCTCAAGTTTATGGTAGTTTCGTGTCTTTTAAGCCTTTCTTTTTTTTAATATACATACATATATATATATATATATATATATATCATACAGTATATAATTGAATAATTCTCAGGAAGGTTCAAGTATTACTGTATGTTTTATGGAGGCTGAAACTGTAATAATAGCAAATCTCATATTCGAATCAATGCCTATGACCAGGGAGAATGGGAGTCTAAAAAAACTCAACTATTGCAATTACTAAACGTTACGTCACAAATACAATATTTCTCAAAATCAATACAGTACACCATAGGATTGCAAAAAGATTAAGAAGAGGTACATATTTGAATACGAGACTATAGCCCTTATTTCTTTTTTGGTTCTTCTTTCTTCTTGTTCTTCTTTTGCAATTACAAATGATTGCCATATTGATGATCATTTTATAGTGCCCGCGAACGTAAGTGTTATAAACAAGGCCGCAAGTGTTACCAAACAAGGTACATATACACTTGGCAATCTGCGAGCTGCAACAATTAGACTTCGAAGTAAGAAGTATAATATGGGGATCATGAAGGAAAGTGAAGCAACATACACAGGGAGACCAACTTGAAAGCCACCATGCGAGGAACTATGTTTATACACCACATTTGCTCCGGTAATAAAAGCCAGTACTGATGAAGTAATGAAGATGGTAGTTAATGCCATCACACAGTGAATTGGATGTGCATACTTAACCTGTAATAACTTTGAAAAAAGTGCAACTCCAAAGTGGATAAACATGGAGGCTGCAGCACAACCAAAAGCCACTGAATCAGTTATCAGAAAAATCTTGAAACCAACATACACAGGGAGACCAACTTGAAAGCCACCATGTGAGGAACTATGTTTATACACCACATTTGCTCCGGTAATAAAAGCCAGTACTGATGAAGTAATGAAGATGGTAGTTAATGCCATCACACAGTGAATTGGATGTGCATACTTAACCTGTAATAACTTTGAAAAAAGTGCAACTCCAAAGTGGATAAACATGGAGGCTGCAGCACAACCAAAAGCCACTGAATCAGTTATCAGAAAAATCTTGAAACCCACAGTTTCCCTTAAATTTGCCATGCCATCACTGCCATAACCTCCAGGCATTTGCATGGCTGCTGCAAATGTGATACTCGCAAAGATTGTGGCTACCATCAAGTTGATAGTGGATATATACTGCTCATATGGCTTTTGTTTGGATTTCGGTTTGCCTGTATCATGCTTTTCCTGATGGTTTTCTTGGGCACGAGTACTTCCTGATGAAGATGCCTCATCAATAACCTTTACAGGCGCATTCACTTTCAGGAGCTGCTTGGTTTGTTCATCTGCAGTTTGATTATGATCTGTCTTAGTTTCTCTGATGACTCTTCTTTCCAGACTCTTGAAATGGCCTTCTCTCTTCATCGTTGACATGAGAAACCTTTGCAAGTGTTTAGTTTAATTAGATTGTCGTTTGTATAACTCAAAACGTGTTGAACATGTTATAGCTTGGTAGCTAGATCTAACATGTTTATGTATTATAAGAATCTAAGATGTGGTTTTGTGGCTTACCTTGTCAACTGTACTATACTGGATGCTTGATTCTATAATGTCAGCAGTAGTCATCCCCTTGTTATTAAGAACTGATTTCTGAACGCTTTGGTCACTTGCCAGCATTATCAGAATTGCATGATGTCCATGGAGAGCAGCTAGATGCAGACATGTATTTCCTTCTCCGTCTTGATCATTTATAAGATCGTCAAAATCAAGCATATCTAACAAAGTCTTTAGTGAATCTTTCTTTCCACATTCCACAGCAACATGAAGGCCCGTTCTGTTTTTATTGTCCAATAATTCACAGACATCCGGACGTTGTTTAACGAGCGTTTTTAGTAGGCCAATCCATCCTTTCTTTGCTGCAATGTGAAGTGCGGACATGTCTTCTTGATTGTCTTTTTCATATGCAAGATTAATGTTTGTTGTTAAGAATAGTTTGACGATTTCCACATGGCCCAATTCTGCAGCATAGTGAAGTGGCAGCCATCCAAAATCATCTTGTACTTCTAAAATCCCATGTCCACATTTTTCCAATACCTTTGGTATAACCTCTAAAAGAAGACATACATATAAACTTACTTTCGGATAGTAATTATTATTGTATAGAATTTTTGAATATATATATATATATATATATGAAATACTGACCTTCTTCTAGGATGAGTTCAAATGGTGATCTTTTGATGCGACCACAAAATTTTTTAAACTTGGTAGAACGCTTGGCAAGCTTTATGCATAGCTTATCCAATATCTGCATAACCTTATTTCCTGATTAAGAGCGTGCATAGAGCAAATCAGAAATCCATATATATATATATATATATTTTTTTTTTTTCAAATTAAAACATGACGCATTCAATCCAAAACATAATATATGAATCTATAAGTTTATATATAGGTTGTGCAGCTAGTAAATTTATATAATTAAGGACTCACTCTTGGACAAGCGAATTACAGCCGCATGCATGGTAGTCATGCCATTTCTTCCCTGAAAGAACAAACCCTCATGGTCATGACATTTTTCTAAGATATGGAGAGAAATTGTGTGGAATTTTCTATCCAAAGCCATGAAGAGAGGGGATTCTCCAGCATCATTTCTCAAAGATGCCAAACTAGGATCTTTCTCAACCAATAACTCCACGATGCCATTGTGGCCATTACACTCGGCTTCATGAAGTGCTGTGTTTTTGGCCATATTCATCATCTGCAATGCAGATGGATTCGTTGTTATTAGAAGAGACACCACCTTCGCATGCCCTAACCTTGCTGCGGTGTGCAGTGGAGTATTGAGTTTCTTGTTTGTCTGGAGCGCAAGTGTGGCTTCTGCTTCAAGGATCTCCCTCGCAATCTTCTCATTTTCGGATTTTGCTGGAACATGAAGTATGGTGTTGTGCTGGCACTTTGTCACTTTGAGAACATCAGAATCCTCAAGACCGCTGAAATTGAACTATGATGTACTATCATTAATCTTGCTATTGCTACTATTAGAACTAGTACTACTTCCATAAAAGGCAGCTTTGTAAAGTTTAGCTTCCATAGCTACCAAGCCAAGCAAACATCCTTCCTTTGATAAACTCTGTAATAAATGTTAGATATATATTTTCGAATGAAGTAAGTATTGACACCGATGAGCATATATGAATTTTATATCAAGATCAAATTTTAAGTTAAGAAAACTTTCTTGTATTAACAAAAGCTGAGTATAGTATATGAATTTTATTTTATTATTATTTTTTTATTAATGCAAATAACATCTCTCTACATATATGATTTATAAAAATTATTAGATAGTTTAAGACAATGTAGACAAGCTATGTTAGTGTAATGTCACTTTTGTTGCTGTCATAAGTTGCTTTGTAATGATTAGTTACTGTACTTTCATTTTTTGATAAAAACACTGTTGTATTAGGTAGCCAAAGTATGGCTTATGTTTTGGCAATATGATTACTGCAGTAGTAGGTGAAAATTAGGTGGTTTAATGTTTCTAAAAACTTGTGGTTATATGTTATGTCCCAAATGAACGAGGGTGGTAGAACACACCAGTTTAAGCTTCTTTCTCTTTCGCTTTTGCTGTGTTTTTTGTTCTAAAAATCCAACAAATGGTATCAGAGCTCTAATAATCTTAGTGGGGCTATGAGTGAAATGGCAAAAAATACAGAAACCTTCCTTCGACCTTTCCTTCCTTTTTAAATGGCTTCAACTTATTTTTCTGCTCCATCACCTCCTATATTTTCTAGAGAAAATTATGCCATGTGGTCTATAAAAATGAAAGCTTACCTTCAAGCTTTTGACTTGTGGGAAGTAGTAGAGACCGAAAGAAATCCTCCCCCTTTGACAACAAATCCCACTATCGCTCAAATAAAGCAACATAGTGAGGAGGTTGCTAAAAAGTTTAAGGCTTTATCTGCCTTACATGCTGATCTTTCAGAAGTGATGTTCACCAGAATTATCGCTTGCACTACAGCTAAAGAGGTCTGGGATAAGCTAAAAGAAGAGTTCCAGGGAAGTACAAGAACAAGACAAATGCAGGTATTGAACTTAAGGAGGGAATTCAAAACTTTAAGAATGAAGGATTCTGAGTTGGTAAAACACTTTATTGACAGACTTATGAAGGTAGTAAACCAGATCAGAATTCTTCAAGAGGAGCTAGGAGATAGAAGAGTGGTGGAGAAAGTGCTAGTCAGCTTACCAGAAAAGTTCGAAGCAAAGATCTCATCCTTGGAGGAGTCAAGAGACCTGAATCAGATTTCTTTGTTAGAGCTTGTTAATGCTTTACAAGTAACTGAACAAAGAAGATCTATAAGATAAGAAGAAACCTCAAAAAGTGCTTTTTTAGCATTACAAAAAGGTAAGGCTCCAGCAAACAATAATCAAAGGAAGAAGTAAGGTGGAGGAAGTAATGTCAAAGGAAAACATGGTGCTGGTACAAGCAGAGAAGGTGAAAGAAAGAAGTTTATGAAATGCTCTCATTGCAAAAAGGACAACCATCCTGAAAAATATTGTTGGTTTAGGCCTAATGTTCAATGTAGAGCTTGCAAACAACTTGGACATATTGAAAAAGTTTGCAAAAACAAAGGAGGACCAGTGCAACAAGCACACCAAGTACAAGTTGCTGATGAAGCACGTCAAAGTGAGGAAAGACTGTTTGTTGCTACATGTTATACAGAAAATGATAGCAAAGAAGCTTGGTTGGTGGATAGTGGCTGCACTCAACATATGACTCATGATGCTGATCTCTTCAAGACCTTGGATAGGAAATGGAGATTTTATTCAAGTTCAAAGCAAAGGAGAAGTGGCTGTGGAAACTTCAACAGGTACTAAACTCATTTCAAATGTGTTATATGTACCCGAAATTAATTAAAGCTTGTTAAGTGTGGGACAAATGCTTGAAAATGGATATTCTTTGAATTTTCAAGATAAGTCTTTCATAATATATGATCAACATGGAAGTGAAATTCTAAATGTTGGAATGAAAGATAAAAGTTTTGTGGTAGAGTGGAACAAGAAGGGAAATAATGTTTTTTATGCCAAAACTAGTGATGAATCTAAGGTGTGGCATAAAAGACTTGGTCATTTTAACTATGACTTTTTGAATCTAATGCATGAAAAGAAATTGGTGGAGAATATGCTTGCTGTTAGCAAAAACCTGGAAATGTGTGAAGTGTGTTAGCTTGGTAAGCAACAAAGGCTGCCATTCCCTTCGAAAGGCGCTTGGAGAGCCTCTGAAAAGCTTCAGTTAATTCATAGTGATGTATGTGGACCTATGAGTGAGAATTCTATCAATGGTAGTAGATATTTTCTCACTTTCGTAGACGATTTCTCCAGAATGTGTTGGGTGTATTTTCTGAACAAAAATTTGAAGTTGCTAAGATTTTCACCAGCTTTAACTCCATGGTAGAAAATCAAGCAAAATGTAGCATCAAGGTGATACAATCTGATAATGGAACTGAATATACATCTCAAAAGTTTGAGTTGCAATGCAAAGAAGCTGGAATTCAACATCAGCTGACCTCTCCCTATACTCCTCAGCAAAATGGGTTAGTGAGAGGAAGAACATGACTATTATGGAGATGTGTAGATACTTGTTGTTTGAGAAGCAATTACCAAAGAATTTTTGGGCTGAAGCAGTGAACACCTCAGTGTATTTGCTAAATAGATTACCAACTAAAGCATTGGAGCTTAAAACTCCATATGAGGTGTGGTATGGGATCAAGCCTACTGTGGAGCATTTGAAGATATTCGGGAGCATTTGTTATACACATGTTCCTGAAATTAAGAGAGATAAGTTGGATCAAAAAGCTGATATAGGAATTTTTGTTGGTTACAGTAGCAACACAAAAGGGTACAGAGTATATCATTTGAAAAATAACAAGCTAATTGTTAGTAGGAATGTTAAAGTAGATGAAGCTGCTGTTTGGAATTGGGAAAAAAAATGAAGTTCAAGCCTCAGAAAAGAATTTTATCTAAGAACATGACGAGATTTAGGAGGAGAATGATTCAAATGATGAAGATGCTGTTGGAATCTGAGGTACAAGATCCTTGACTGATCTATATAAGAAAAGCATCCGAGGTACAAGACCTCTGACTGATGCATCCGAGATAAGCATCCGAGGTACAAGACCCTTCACTGATGCATCCGAGAGAAGTGTCCGAGATACAAGGCACCTATCTGATATCCGAGATATAAGATCCACGTTCGATGTCCGAGATACAAGACCCCTGTCCGATGTCTGAGCTATAAGACCCCTATCCGATGTCCGAGATACAAGATCCCTGTACGATGTCCGAGCTATAAGACCCCTGTCCGATGTTCGAGATACAAGATCCCTATCCGATGTATGAGCTATAAGACCTCTGTCCGATGTTTGAGGTACAAGATCCTTGACTGATGAATATGAAAGATGCAACCTAGCATTGTGTGATCCAATTACTTTCAATGACGCAAATCAGTTCGAGACATGGAGAGATGCCATGAAAACGAAAATCAATATGATAAGCAAAAATAAAACTTGGAAATTCGTGAACAAATCCCAAGGCAAAAAGACCATTGGAGTGAAATGGATCTTTAGGACCAAGGTCAATGCTGATGGTACAATAAATAAGCATAAAGTAAGATTGGTAGTTAAAGGTCATGTGCAGCAACTTGGTATTGATTATGGAGATACGTTTGCACTAGTTGCGAGACATGAAACAATCAGATTTCTACCAGCACTTGCCGCTCAAAAAGGTTGGAAAGTTTACCATTTAGATGTGAAATCTGCATTTCTAAATGGTTACCTGCAGGAAGAAGTATATGTTGAACAACCTGAAGGCTTTGTTGTTCAAGGAAAGGAAGACAAGGTTTATAAATTGCATAAGGCTCTTTATGGCTTGAAACAAGCTCCCAGAGATTGGTAAAGCAGAATAGACTCACACCTTGTTGGAAAAGGATTTAAAAGGAGTGAGAATGAGCCTACTTTGTACATGAAGTTAGGTTCAAATGATGAAAAATTGATTGTTTCTCTTTATGTTGATGACTTGTTTGTTACAGGAGGAGATTCACAAAGTGTGTTGGAGTTTAAATTTGAAATGCAAAAGGTGTTTGAAATGTCAGATTTAGGAGTGATGAACTACTTTCTTGGCATGGAGATATATCAATTTAGTCATGGCATTTTCTTATCCCAAAAGAAGTATGCTGTGGAGCTACTCAAAAAGTTTGACATGGAGAAGTGTAATCCAGTTGACACTCCAATGTTTACAATCAAAAATTTAAACTCGAAGATGGTGTTGCCAAGATCGAAGTTTCAACCTATAGAAGCCTTATTGGAAGTTTGCTGTATTTATGTGCTTCTAGACCTGACATTATGTTTTCTGTGAGTTTGCTTTCCAGATTTATGCATACTCCATCACATATGCATTATTCTGCAGCTAAAAGAGTGCTAAGGTACATTAGAGGCACCATAGACTATGGTGTTTGGTTTTTGAAGCAAGAAGAAGGCAAGTTGATGGGCTATGTTGATAGTGATTGGGCTGGAAGCATGGAGGATTCAAAAAGTACTTCAGGGTACTTATTTTCTCTTGGTTCAGGTTCTTTTTCATGGAGCTCACAAAAACAGGGTTCAGTTACTCAATCCACAGCTGAAGCTGAATATATTGCTGCTGCAGCTGCTTCAAATCAAGCTTTATGGCTAAGGAAGTTGCTTGTTGATTTAAATGAGAGGCAAGAAGAAGCTACCACTATATACTGTGATAACAATTCTGCAATTTCCATTACTGAAAATCCAGGTCAACATAGAAGAACAAAGCATATTCCAGTCAAATATCATGCTGTGAGAGAAGCTGAAGGAAATGGTGAAGTGAAGCTGGTTCATTGCAGTTTTGAGGTCCAGCTTGCTTATATTTTGACAAAAGCTTTGCCAAGAAACAGGTTTGAAACATTAAGAAATGATCTTTGTGTTTCCAGCAAAAGTGTCAAGGAGGATGTTAGTGTAATGTCACTTTTGTTGCTGTCATAAGTTGCTTTGTAATGATTAGTTACTGTATTTTCATTTTTTGATAATAACACTGTTGTATTAGGTAGTCAAAGTATAGCTTGTCTTTTGGCAATATGATTACTGCAGTAGTAGGTGAAAATTAGATGGTTTACTGTTTTTGAAAACTTGTGGTTATATGTTATGTCCAAAATGAACGAGGGTGGCAGAACATACCAGTTTAAGCTTCTTTCTCGTTCGTTTTGCTGTGTTTTTTGTTCTAAAAATCCAACAAGCTGTCTTGCTTAATGATATAGCAAATTGAGCTCATTGATTCAGTTAACTTTGCAATTAATTGTCGTCCAAGAAAAAAAAAAAAAGTCATTCAAGACCAACCACAACCACTGATCGAATTCTTTATCAAACGTTGGTATAGACAATAAAAAATTTTCAAACTTTATTGAAAGAACAACTTCCATCTACATCTTTGCTTCAAATAAATAAATAAATAAATAAAATTCCATCTATTTCTCATTCTTTCGTCTGTCATGCTCAGTAAATACTATAAAAAGAGAAGAGTTATATATATATATATATATATATGTTGAGAGGGATCGATTCTTACCAACACTATGGACTTAGTAAACGTTCTTTCATGCAAGCATGGAGTTTAAATCAAGGTTGTCGGCCGTCGTCAACGGTCTCTGAAAACTCCACTGAGGATATTATAGGCTTTTTCTTTCTTCCCAAATGCTAAAACTAAAAGCTCTGCGTCTTCTTCTTCATCCACTCAAACTCACACTCAAACAAAGGCCACTCCTCGTTTTATTAATTCTGAACACTAGCCATTTATATAGGTCCCACCATCCATTAATTAATTAATGGTATAAAATAATATATATTGTAAACATATATGATATATCACTTGGAAAAAAATTATTCAAAATTAGTAACAACTTGTAAAGTCATCATTTGTGGGGTTGTCATCGAAAGTCAAGCATTAATTAATTATATTTTATCTTTGGAATGTAAACTATCATATTATTGAGGGAAAATTATAGACACCCCCCACCTTATCAAGTCTTAACTGCAATTATTCAAAAGACAATATTTTTTCCCCCAAAAAATTAAGCTTTACAAAGACATTAAAAAGTTAAATTTACTTATTTGTTCATAAATAAAAAAAGTTAACTGTTTAAATTGGAAATATGACATTTTCTTGCTTTTTGAGCCACCTTGTTGCTTGAGGATTAAGGTTATATATGAAGACCTCCTTTAGCACAAAGATTTGTTTTATTTTATTTATTTTTTTTCAATTGGCCAGAAGTTGGACGGTTTTATGGCTGAAGAATGAAACATGAGGTGAGACGAATATATAATATAGTTGGTTATAAATATACATTATTATATTGTGATTATAAATAGTGATTACAGGGAGCTGTTAACCAGAAAAAAGAAAAAAAAGTGATTACAGCAAGCTAATGATGATAAGGGTGCCAATTAATGTCATAAAAAAATATACATTTTTGTTGTCTTAAACGTTCACCGCGTTAGATGAGATCATCTAATATCTATAATATCGATATTATAGTTCAAGTATTTATCTATCTACTTATCTATAAGGGATTTCTACATTTATAATTAATATTAAAAAGATTGAAGGGTATTTTGTATAATTTTCATGCCTAATATAATATGACAGCTTCAATATATCATATGATATTTTATCTTTTTTTCCTATAAAAGATAAAATATTGAAGTTCCATCGCGACTAGGAAGAAAAGAATATGTGCTCCTTTTCTAGTGCAGGGATGGAGTCATGTTAGATTTCGATCATGTATTAAAAGGAGATATTAAAAGGAGGGTTACGTACCCTAAAAAAAAATTGGAAATATTTCCAGAAAGTTTTTAGGTCACGCTGCAGGCAGCGGTACTGTGCTGCTTATATGTGTCCAATATTGGCTATTATTATTTTTTGGTCAATTTTTTACAATTACTGATTTGTGTGATAAGAAAGAAAACATTAATTAACGCATACATTTTTCATTTGTGTACTCTCTCTATATATATATATATATATTATATTATTCATGCACACACCTCATTCACCCAAAAAAAAAAAAAAAAAATCCATGCACACACCTTAAAACAGTTCAAAATCTGGTAAAGTTGCACCTCACTTCATGAATTGCTCTTTACTAGGTTACCAAACTTTTAGGGAACAAAAAAATAAAAGAAATACGAAATTTAAACAGCTTTGAGAAATCAAGTGTTTTACTCATTTTAATAAATTTGTTACTGTTAACTCTATAAACAGGGCATTAATTCCCATCTCCTAACCTTTTTGAAAATTTAATCTGAAGCCTCCAAAGTGTACAATAAACCCGCCTCTACAATGTACAAAATTAACGAATTTGAAAATATAAGCGGGTATATGTGAGAATACGAAAGCATACTTTGCAACAACTACTAATGTACCAATACCATAAACATTCTGTTGGTGAATGCATAGAAGCTCGGCCACTTTAAATTGTGAACTTCTGTTGGGGGATTTGAATAGGCTATTTAAGTATAAATCTTTGAGTTTTTGATTTCTTAATTTGTTCAGTTTTTGTTGGCGTAACAATTTCAAATTACTGGAAGCCACATCAAATGTATCTAAATGAAGAAGTTATTAACATGTCGATAAATTTTTATTTTTTAAGTAGCATCTCACTAAAACTTTCCCTTTGAGGCTTCAAAACTCTGGGTAGATGGGGGGTTGGACCTTTTATTTTATTTATTTATTCATTCTTTTGTTAAATGGTTGGACCTTTTACTTGAAGGTGGAATGGGTTTGACCTTTTTATTAATGTATTCGAAGGATTTATAATTAGAACTAGTGAAAAAGAATGTATGGCATGTAGAAACTGAACTTAAAATATTTATCACAAAATTATTTTCAAAAGGAATTTAAGGCTGTTAAATACGTGGCTGGTGATATATCTATGTATCCTATTTGACTAAAGGATGTTATGTAAATTAAACTCCCTTAATTTGGCTAATTAATTGTTAAAAAAGGGATTTCCTTCTCAATTTATTATTTTTTTAAAAAAAAGAGAGCCAAAAATCAAGTCTTTAAGATGTTGAGAGTTTGAGATAATATGTGCAACGGCGTGGGAGGAGGATGATCCAAGGCGTCTCGGATGGTAGAGGTGAAGCAATGGCTGGCCCAAGAGTTCGGCCAACCCGGAAAGGAAGTGCCGCAATTCGAATACACCCTTCAATCAGTGGCTTATTTACACAACGTTACTGAGCTTAGCAGGTCAGATTGTGCTTTTGATTTTTTTGCTTCTGGCTTTATTTATTTGGGGGCATGACTGAGTTTCTCTTTTACAGGGATTTTCTATGGGTTTCCTCTTTACTCCATTCTTGCATAGTTTATTTCTTTCTGTGATGGTGTAACTTTTGGTTTCCTTCTGAATGACCATCTGAGCGAGCAGCAGAAAGAAAGTGCTGTTTAGTGCATTAGTTTCTTTATGGTTACATGATGGAACCTTAGTAGAAGGACATAAGATGCTCTAAAGGGAAAAATAATATGCCATAAGACACTCAAAAGGGAAACATAATGCCTTGAAGGTATTGCCTAATTTATTATCATCGCAGAACAAATCCAAGAGTGCAGTGTTGAAGGAGATTATATAGCTTAAGCAGTTCTTAAGGATTTGTTAAATCTTAACATTTTGACTATCTATTATCATGAGCTTGTTATGCCTATAACTATACGATGTTATTACCAGCAGTTGAATTGCCAATGATTGTGTTCGATGATTTCATGAAAGGTGTTGGCGAATTCCAATGCTAAAGTTCTTTTGTTTAAGTTTGTAATGATGCGACTTGAACTGTGAACTTTCCGGACAGGCTATGCTGAATCGTGTGGGCTATACCCCAGAGATTAGCCATGGGGTGTTGGTTGAAACAGCTGAACATAGAAAGGAGTTAGAGAAGAAAACAAAGCCCATCCTAGATACTTTGAGAAGCTACCAGGACTTGCCTCCGGTAATTTTCTATTTCAGTCAGTGGATCATTGATTATGCTGAATCCCGTAAAGGTCTTGAGTTATTGTAATTTGTGTTTGTGCAGGATAAAGCTTCTGCTGCTTTAGCAATTGAGGATAAGAAATTGCAGTATGCTGTTGCTGAGAAGTATCTTGAGGGTCTACTGCATTCGGCTCTCGCCACGTCTGAGTGATGACCTGTAGATGGAGCAACTGAGATGTATTCATGGTTCCTGCATTCTCTCCGTTCTCTATTTTGTTACTGGACGTATTGGTAAAGGGGCAAATATCCATTCTCGATCTGGTTGCTTTTCTGTAAATTAGGTTCCCATTATATTCTTTACTTTCTTCCCTCTGCAAGGGAACAATTAAAATCTAAATTTTGTTCTATTCGAAAATCTCTAGTTTGTGTTGAATTTAAATTCTTCCTATATACCCGCTATATTCTAAAAAGTCTCAAGTTTATGGTAGTTTTGTGTTTTTTAAGCCTTTCTTTCTAATATATATATATATATATATATTTTACAGTATATAATTGAATAATTCTCAGGAGGAAGGTTCAAGTATTACTGTATGTTTTATGGAGGCTGAAACTGTCCTGTAACTGTAATAATAGCAAATCTCATATTCGAATCAATGCCTATGACCAGGGAGAATGGGAGCCTAAAAAACTCAACAATTGCAATTACTAAATATTACATCACAAATACAATATTTCTCAAAATCAATAAACAGTAAACCATGGGATTGCAAAAAGATTAAGAAGCAGTACATATTTGAATAAGAGACTAGTAATATATGAGAAAAGGTCCAGCCTTATTTTATTTTATTTTTTATTTTTTTGTTGGTTTTTTCTTTCTTCTTCTTTTGCTATCACAAATGATGTCATTTTGATGATTATTTACCGCCACCACTCTTCAGTGATGTAAGCAAGATAGCAAGTGTTACCAAACAAACTACGTATACACTCGGCAATTTGCGAGCCGCAACAATTAGACTTCGAAGTAAGAAGTATAATATGGGGATCATGAAGGAAAGGGAAGCAACATACACAGGGAGACCAACTTGAAAGCCACCACGCGAGGAACTACGTTGAAACACCACATTTGCTCCGGAAATAAAAGCCAGTACTGATGAAGTAATGAAGATGGTAGTTAATGCCATCACACAGTAGACTGGATATGAATACTTAACCTGTAATAACTTTGAAAAAAATGCAACTCCAAAGTGGATAAACATGGAGGCTGCAGCACAACCAAAAGCCACTGAATCAGCTATCAGAAAAATCTTGAAACCTACAGTCTCCCTTAAATTTGCCGTGCCATCACTGCCATAACCTCCAGGCATTTGCATGGCTGCCGCAAATGTGATACTAGAAAAGATTGTGGCTACCAACAAGTTGATTGAGTATATATATTGTTCATATGAATTTTGTTTGGATTCCAGTTTGCCAGTATCATGCTTTTCCTGATGGTTTTCTTGGGCACTAGTACTTGCTGCTGAAGATGCCTCATGCAGATCGTTTACAGGCGCATTCGACTTCAGGAGCTGCTTGGTCTCTTGAGATATATCATATCCTCGTTTGATCTCATCATCTGCAGTTTGATTATGATCTGTTTTAGTTTCTCTGATGACTCTTCTTTCCAGACTCTTGAAATGGCCATCACTCTTGATCGTTGACATGAGAAACCTCTGCAAGTGTTTAGTTTAATTAGATTGTCGTTTGCATAACTCAAAACATGTTGCACATTTTATAGCTTGGTAGCTAGATCTAACATGTTTATGCATTATAAGAATCCAAGAAGTGGTTTTGGGGCTTACCTTGTCAACTGTACTAAACTGCATGCTTGATTTTATAATGTCAGCAGCAGTCATCCCTTTGTTATTAAGAACTGATTTCTGAACTCTTTTTTCACTTGCCAGCATTATCAGAATTGCATGATGTCCATGAAGAGCAGCTAGATGCAGACATGTATTTCCTTCTCTGTCTTGATCATTTATAAGATCCTTAAAATCCAGCATATCTAACAAAGTCTTTGTTGCATTTTTCTTTCCACATTCCACAGCAACATGAAGAGCCGTTCTGTTTTTTTTGTCCAATAATTCACAGATATCTGGACGTTCCTTAACGAGCGCTTTTAGTAGGCCAATCCATCCTTTCCTTGCTGCAATGTGAAGTGCGGACATGCCTTCTTGACTGTCTTTTTCATATGCAAGATTAATGTTTGTTGTTAAAAATAGTTTGACAATTTCCACATGGCCCAATTCTGCAGCATAGTGAAGTGGCAGCCATCCAAAATCATCTCGTACTTCTAAAATCCCATGTCCACATTTTTCCAATACCTTTGGTAAAACCTCTAAGAAAAGATATACATATAAACTTACATTTGGATCTTAATTATTATTTTATATAGTTTTTGAATATATATATATATATATATATGTATATGATATACTTACCTTCTTCTAGGATGAGTTCAAATGGTGATCCTTTGATGAAGTCACAATATTTTTTAAACTTGGGACAACGCTTGGCAAGCTTTTTGCACAGCTTATCCAATATTTGCACAACCTTATTTCCTGATTTAAAGCATGCACAGAGCAAATCAGGAATCCATATATACATATATTTTTGAAATTAAAACATGACGCATTCAATCCAGAACATAATATATGAATCTATAAGTTTATATATAGGTTGTGCAGCTAGTAAATGTATGTAATAACGGACTCACTCTTGGACAAGCGAATTACAGCCGCATGCATGGCAGTCATGCCATTTCTTCCCTGAAAGAACAAACCCTCATGGTCATGACATTTTTTTAAGATAAGGAGAGAAATTGTGTGGAATTTTCTATCCAAAGCCATGAAGAGAGGGGATTCTCCAGCATCATTTCTCAAAGATGCCAAACTAGGATCTTTCTCAACTAATAACTCCACGATGCCATGGTGGCCATTGCACACGGCTTCATGAAGTGCTGTGTTTTTGGCCATATTCACCATCTGCAATGCAGATGGATCCGTTGTCATTAGAAGAGACACCACCTCCGCATGCCCCAACCTTGCTGCGATGTGCAGTGGAGTATCGAGTTTCTTGTTTGTCTGGAGCGCAAGTGTGGCTTCTGCTTCAAGGATCTTCCTCGCAATCTTCTCATTTCCGGATTTTGCTGCAACATGAAGTATGGTGTTGTGCTGGTACTTTGTCACTTTGAGAACATCGGAATCCTCACCACCGCTGAAATTGAACTCCGACGTACTATCATTAATCTTGGTGCTGCTACTATTAGAACTTGTACTACTTCCATAAAGGGCAGCTCTGTAAAGTTTAGCTTCCATAGCTACCAAGCCAAGCAAATGTCCTTCCTCTGATAAACTCAGTAATAAATGTTAGATATATATTTTCGAATGAAGTAAGTATTAAAACCGATGAGCATATATAAATTTTATATCAAGCACAATATTTTAAGTTACGAAAACTTTTGTGTATTAACAAAAGCTGAGTATAGTATATGAATTTTATTTTATTATTGTTATTTTTTATTAGTACAAATAATATCTCTCTACATATATATATATACGATTTAGAAAAATTATTAGATAGTTTAAAACATTGTAGACAAGCTGTCTTGCTCAATGGCATAGCAAAATTAAGCTCATTGACTCAGTTAACTTCGTGTCTATTAAACAATCGTCCAAGAAAAAAAAAGAGTCATTCTAGGCCAACCACAACCACTGATTTAATTATTTATCAAAAGTTGTTATAGACAATAAATTTTTTTTTTTTCAAACTTTATTGAAAGGACAACTTCCATCTATATCTTTGCTTCGGAAAAAAAAAAAAAAAAAATTCCATCTTTGTCTCATTCTTTCGTCTTTCATGCTCAGTAAATTCTATAAAAAGAGAACTATATATATATATATATATATACATTGAGAAGGATCGGTTCTTACCAACACTATGGATTTAGTAAAATCTTTTTCAAGCAAACATGGAGTTTAAACTCAAGGCTGTCGGCCGTCGTCAACGATGTCTGAAAACTCCACTGAGGATGTTAAAGGCTTTTTCTTTCTTCCCGAATGCTAAAACTAAAAGCTCTCCATCCTCTTCTTCATCCCCTCAAGCCCACACTCAAACAAAGGCCACCCCTCGTTTTATTAATTCTGAGCGCTAGCCATTTATATAGGTCTCACCATTGATTAATTAATGGTATAAAATAATATATATCATAACATATCATATATCACATGGGAAAAAATATTCCAAATTAGTGACAATTTGTAAAGTCATCATTGGTGGGGTACTCATCGAAAGTCAAACATAAATTAATTATATTTTATCTTTGGAAGATAAACAATTATTAAGGGAAAATTATACACACCCCACACCTTTCTGATCAAGTCTTAACTGCAACTATTCAAAAGGCAATGTTTTTTTCCCTCAAAAAATTAAGTTTTACAAAAGCATTAAAAAATTAAATCTACTTATTTGTTCAGAAATAAAAAAAAAAGTTAACTGTTTTAATTGGAAACATGACATTTTCTTGCTTTTGACCCGCCTTGTTGCCTGCGGATTAAGGTTATATATGATGACACCTCCTTTAGCCCAAACATTTAAGTTGGACCAATTTTTTTTTTTTTTTTTTCAATTGGTCAGAATTTGGACGGTTTTATGGCTGAAAAAATGAAACATGAGGTGAGACGAATATATAATATAGTTGGCTATTATATGGTGATTATAACTAGTGATTACAGGAAGCTGTTTACCCACCCAAAAAAAAAAAAAAAAGTGACTACAGCAAGCTAGTGATGATAAGGGTACCAACTGATGTCATTGAAAAATATTTTTTGTTGTCTTAAGGATTTACCGCGTTTGATGATATCATCTAATAAGTAGAATATCAATATCATAGTTTAAGAATTTATCTATCTACTTATGTCTAATTTTAATAATAGTTTAAAGGATTGAATTTCTGCATTTATAATTAATATTAAATAGTTGGAGGGAATTTCGTACAATTTTGGTGCCTAATATAATATGACAGCTTCAATGTCATATGATATTTTATATTTGTTTTCTTTAGAATATGAAATATTGAAGTCCAATTACGACTAAGAAAAAACTTATTGTAATCACCCCTCTGATGCAGGGGTGGAGCCTGTATGCGTGGACTCCGGAAATATTTCCCACGGTCTCGCTATAGGCAGGTGGTACCGTGTTGCTTATACGTGTCCAATATTGACTATTATTAATCAACGCATACATATTTCATTTATGTACCATATATTATATTAACCATGCACACACCTCAAACAGTTCAAGACCTGGTAAAATTGCACCTCACTTCATGAATTGCTCTTTATTAGGTTACCTAACTTTTAGGGAACAAAAAAAAAAAAAAAAAAAAGGAAATAACAAAATTTAAACAGCTTTTGAAATCAAGTTTTTTTTACTCATTTTAATTAATTAGTTACTATTAACTCTCTATAAACAGGGTATTGATTCCCATCTCCTAACCTCGTTGAAACTTTAATCTGAAGCCTCCAAAGTGTACAATAAACCCGCCTCTACAATCTACAAATTAACGAATTTGAAAAGATAAGTGGGTAAATATAAGAATAAGAAAGCATACTTTGCAACAATTACTAATGTACCAATACTGTAAACATTCTGTAGGTTAATGCATAGAAGCTCGGCCTCTTTATATTGTGAAAATCTGTTGGGATTTGGATCGGCTATTTAAGTATAAAACTTTGAGTTTTTGATTTGTTTTTTGATGATTTCATTCTTTGTTCAGTTTTTGTTGGTGGAATAATTTCAAATTACTAGAAGCCAGATTAAATGTATACATATGAAGAAGTTAGTACCATGTCGATAAATTATTATTATTATTATTTTTGGTTAAGTACTTGAAGATGGAATGGGTTTGACCTTTTTATTAATGTATTCGAAGGATTTATAATTAAAACTAATGAAAAAGAATGTATGGCACACAGAAATTAAACTTAAATATTTATCACAAAATTATTTTCAAAAGGAATTTAAGGTGGCTAAATAGATGCTGGTGATATATCCTATATCCTATTTGAGTAACGAATGTTATGTAAATTAAGCTCCATTAATTTGGCTAGTTTAATTGTTAAAAAAGCATTTCATTCTCAATTTATTTTTAAAAAAAATCAAGTCTTTAAAATGTTGAGAGTTTGAGATCATATAATTTTTAATATTTTAATGATAATTAAAAAAAAAAAAAAGTCTTGATGTGCAATTGTTTTTGGTATGATTCTGCATGATTTATAAAAGAAATAAGAAATTAAGAAAGCTAAAAATAATTAATGTCTTAGGAAAGATGGCTCTTTTTTTTTTTTTTTGGGGCTTCCTATATGAATCTTCCTTGTTTAGGTTCTTAAAAATGATTCAAAATCATTTTGATACCTATTATTTCCAAAATAATATGTTAATATTAAATATTTACTTTAAATGTGACTGTTTACACTTTTCCTCTTTCCCAAATTACCTGTTTTTTTATTTATTTATTCTTTTTTATTGATATTTTTCTACCCATTTCTTCTAGAGAGTTGAACTCTTTTCTTTCCGAAAATAATTATTACCCGCATAAGCCCTTTCTTTCCATTTCAAGTTGCCAAAAAATAAAAAAAATAAAAAAATTCCTTTTTTCATATAATTTCCCGTAAAAGATATAAATCAGGAAAGGGAAAAAGACGAAGCGTCGGACGTCGCTGATTCGACTCTGCGTCCGCCATTGATGAACTTTATGTTTGGAGAATTGAGAAAAGCAAAGAAACAAGGCATCACCCATGGCTTCCAACATCAATTCTAAGCCAGGTCACCCTCTTGACTGCAAATTTCTCTCATTTAGTGCCTTTTTTTTCTTCGCTGTGCTCTGTTTTATTGCTGTCCCAGAATCCAAACTTTGGTGGCAATATGGCAATTTTCCCATTTTTAATCCTTTATTTTTCATCAATTAACATACTTTAAGTCATTTCAATTATTACCCAGTTGAATGTTCCGTTCACTCGAGGTTTCTTGTTCTTCTATGGTTTGAATTACATGGTTCTTTATTATTATTATTATAATTAACTTGGTAGAAACAGTTAGAATTTAGGGGGAAAAAGGTTCTTTTAAAGGTTGATGAAGAACAGCTATCAATATATGATAAAATTTAGGTAGCACTATATGATGAAAAATAAATACGTTATTTGAAGTATCTTAAGCAATCATGCTTCGAGTTGTTAATTATGATGAGGTTTTTATTTTTATATTTTATTTTGGCTCCTCTTTCAAATTACTGGTTTTTATCAATGTAAGCTTCATTGCAGATTAGTGGGGAAAGATTTTTTCTGTATTTTTGTTGTCATTAACAGCAATAGAAAAATCATGTAGGGGTGCACACTCTTAGTGATGTTGAAGAAACTGGAGATATGGAGCTTGGGACTCAAGTTGGCGAAGATGATAACTTGATGGGGAAAGTGGTCAACAGTGAGGACGAGGCTTATGCGTTATACAATGCTTATGCATTGAGAGTTGGCTTCAGTATTCGGAAAGGGAAGGTCAGATATTTTACTGGTTCAAAGAAGATACGCTCTCGTGAATATTTTTGTTCTAAAGAAGGTTTCAAATTAGACGAAGATCTTGAGGAGAAAAAAGTGAGAAGATTAGATACTAGAACTGGTTGCAAAGCGTTTGTCCGTTTTTCAAATGAAGATGGTCTTTGGAAGGTGGTTGCATTTAACCCACAACATAATCATGAGCTTGCAATGCCATCAGAAAAGCATTTGTTAAAATCTGCTCGACGTATGCCAATATCTAAGGCGCATGTTCCAGGAGTAGAAGGCTTTGGAGACATAGGATTTGTAAATCGAGATTGTTATACCTATATGAATAGACAAAAGACATTAATGAGTGCTGGGGATTCCCAGAACTTATTAAACCTTTTCAAATCTAAACAGGCTGAAGATTCTCTGTTTTTCTATACTGTTCAAGTAGATCAGGAAAACCGCATAACTAATTTCTTTTGGAGAGATGGAAGATCGAGACTCGATTATGATTGTTTTGGTGATGTTTTAGCATTTGACACTACTTGTCGGACAAACAAATATAACCTAATATGTGCACCCTTTGTTGGTGTTAATCATCACTGGCAAAATGTGATGTTTGGTTGTGCATTCATGTTAGATGAGACTACAACTTCATTTGAATGGTTGTTTAAGTCATTTTTAGAATCAATGGGGAATAGACCACCAAAGACTATTTTGACGGATCATAATCAAGCAATTTCAAATGCTATTGAGATTGTTTTTCCTAATACCAGACATTGTTTATGTCGATGGCACATATTGAAGAGTGTTGCATCACAAGTGGGGGATTTAAGTGAAAATTCAGAGTTCAAATACCTGTTTAACAAGTGCCTTACGGGTTGTGAAGAAGCTGCAGACTTTCAACAATCTTGGGATAATTTGATTCAGAAATACAATATTGGGAATCACAAATGGTTTAATACACTATATGAAGTTCGAGCCAAGTGGAGCACTGCATTTACTAAGGATGTCTTTACAGGTGGAATAAGTTCTTCCCAAAGAAGTGAAAGTACTGGCAATGTCCTTGTTGGTTTAGCCAATGACATAACAAGTCTTTCTAAATTTGTGATTGCTTATGAAAAATTAGTGGCTAGTATGCGATCCTCTGAGTTTAATGAAGATTTTCGCTGTAAACAAGGTGCACAATCAAAAGTGTTGAAGAAAAGTGGCATCTTGGGCCAGGCATCTAATGTTTACACTAACAAAATTTATAAACTGTTTGAGGAGGAGTTACTTGGTAGTATTGGAACAACATGGACTGAACTTGTCTCTCGCGATACTCTTCATACTTTTGAGGTTCGTGAGGAAGGGAGTCAAAGAGTGTGTACTGTGAAATTCAATTCACACAGTGCTGAAATTTTTTGTTCTTGCAAAAAATTTGAGTCATTGGGTATTTTGTGTTGTCATGCTTTACGAGTTTTTGGTATAAAGAATTTGACTAGGATTCCTAATCAATATGTTTTGAAACGCTGGACAAAAGAGGCAAAAGGAGGGATGATGGGTTATGAACAAAGTGCACCTCACTCCATGAATAGGAAGGATGAGCTAGTTTGGCGTAATAGTATGATACGCTTTGTTTGCAATTCTATATATAAGGCTCAAGGTATGGATACAGCTAGGAAACTTTGTATAAAGAAGTTACTTGAGTTTGACAGAGAGATCGATGAAGAAGTTGCCAGGTTAAAGTTGGGTGAAGAAAGAAATTTAGGGACTGATATAGCTAATGAAGGGAATGATGCTTGTACACCAGTGTTATGTCCCTCACATATGGAAGATTTATCAAGCACTAGACACAAGGGCCATTGTGAGAAGCGCAAAACAAATCCATCAAAGGAAGCAATATCTGCAGGTATGGATATATATATATATATATATATTTTGTGATTACTGAAATATCTCTTGTGTATCAATATCTAATGTGTTTTTTTTTTTTTTTTCTATCTGTCACATAATATCGTATTGTGAAACATTTGTAGGAAAAAGCAAACAATCAAGTCACCCAATTCTTCTTCCTTCCATTGACATCAATAGTAGGTCACAGAGTAATAGTTTATGTGATCAACATCATATGTACCCCAATGCACCATTGTCTACGCATACTCAGGTATTCAATGTTACTGATTTTTCAATCAATTTATAATGAAAATAATATCTGTTAATGATATTACTACATGTTCTGTTAGGGTATGGGTTATCCAAACATTCCATTTACAACCATGTCGCAAGATGCCAATATAATGACTTGTATGAGTCAGGTTGACATCTCTGTAACAAGGTCTTGATCTTGCCATTTTGCTTCTCAATTTTTGTGTTTCATGTTATTAGGAATCATCTACAAATGTACTGTCAGTGTCATACGATTTTTCTCAATCAGGTTCAGTATCAAGGACAGAAGTGAGCAATTCCTTCCAATGCTTTGTTCTTTTCTCTTCTTTGTTACATGCATATTAACTTGGTGTCTTAATTATGACAACCCAGATAATGGAACCCACCGTAAATACAAATTGTGAGATTTTCCCTAGCATGGGGCAATTTATGCTTGAAAGTGAGAACACAGGGGGAGATGAAGAAAGTGGAATAGTTCCTAAATAGTGGCATTACTTTTAATGTAAATGTTTTTATACCTGATCATTGGATAAATAGTAAGATGTGATTTTGATAAAAATTATTGAGATGATAGTGTTATGGGCTTTTTTTTTTTTTGTTTTTCTTTTTTGGTCTTAGGAGGAGGGGGGGAAGGAATAATGGGTTTTTATTTTGAGGAAAGTGCTCTTGGCACTTCCAAAAGCATTGCCAGAGCACTGGTGCTACTTAACTTTTCAGGGTTTGGCTGCATCCTTTAGTGGGAAGCACTTGGTTGGTTTAGTGAAACTTTTGAAATGGTGAAATGTTCAATATCTCGCACCTCATCTCTCTTTCTAAACCAAAGCCTGCTCTCTCTACCAGCATAAAGCCTACTCCTTACCCTAGTCTTCCTCCTCTTCACAATTCTCTACTTTATGCAACTACACGATATTTTTCCTTTGACCTGTACATCTGTCTCGCTTTATCTCTCTTGCTTTGTGCCTTGAAAATCTTCAGCATCCTAATATCAAGGTACTCACTCTCTCTCTCTCTCTCTCTCTATATATATATATATATATATTCACTGTAGATTGTTATTCTATTTCGAAAACTAATGCTGGGGTATTTTCAAGGGATAATGAGCTGATGAATGCCTATGTTTTGTTTTTTGGGTTTTAATTCAAGTTTAAAATATTTCTTTTTAGTTGATCTAATTTCATTTCTGTTGTGTACTCCAGTAGAGCGGGGCTGTGCAATTTTTGGTGCAATGACAATCTCATGTGACACATTGGGTAGGCAATTCCAAACCATCCTTACAAGACTGAACTTATCATGGGCCCTGCAAAAACTTACCTAGATATCTTGCAACAAGGGGCCAAGTCCAATAACCTATATCCTGCAGGTAAAATTCCACACCTTTCAAAGGGATGTATTGGTTTTTATGTTTTTTTTTTTTTTAAGTGTTTAAATGTGAGTTAGCACTTGATAGTAGAATTCATATAAGTTTGGTTGTGGTTCATTTGGTCATGCTTTGCTTGATTTGCAGTGCCTATCATTGGAGTGCTCTCATATCTCAAAGTAACCGGATTGTGGTGTGCAATGTTACAGGTATGTGATGATTCAGTTAGAAGTGGAAAAACAGCGGTAGTACTGAATCATACGCGGAGAACTGGCAAAGTGGCAAGGAATGAATGGTTGAATACCAACAAACTGCTATTTGCATCCCCTGATGGAGACTTTTGTGTATCATAAAAACCTCTCATCTGATTTCTTTAAAATAAAAATAAAAAAAAAACAAAGAAACATGTTAGTGGAACAACCTTTCAAAGATATTGGGCTTTGTTATAAGGTCAACGTATGTAAACATCTTATTATGCGTTTATATTTAGACTTTTTTGTATTGAGTTCGTTTGCCAAATGGCGTTGATTCTTTCGATTGAACATGTTGATTTTAGCATATATGCATTTTTTGAATAGGTATCAGATAAAACTACATTAACAATTTGAGGAGACAAATAAACTTGGTTGAAATTGCTTTTATTGACAAGTTTTTCCATACATAAATTACAAACATCTAGTAATGGCAAGCTGTTGTGAAGTGATAAGCATGAAAACATAAAATAGAATGATGGACAATAAATTAATCACACTCAAAATTGGAAAAAAGAAAAAGAAAAAGAAAAAATGTAACAGGGTATAAAGTTAAAACACTGTCTATCGACAATCTCATCATTTCCATTATTTATCAACATTCTTTGCCATTAAGCATCCCAGGTGAAACTTAAAAAGCTGTGTCAGATTTCCTTATTTATTCAGTTCCTGCGTGCCAATGCTGCAGCAATTCCTCCAGCTATTAGTCCAACGGCAGTAGCAGTAATACCTATTCCAATAACACCATCTGTTTTCCACCAAAACAAGATTCGTTTTATGCTTCTTCCTTCAGTGTGCTACAACTATTGTCAATAAATAACTAGCGGAGGCAATTCTAGATATATTATTACCTTTGGCAATACGATCCTCGACTGTCTTTTTCAGTGTCAAAGCCTGCCTCCAATCAGGGGCAATCTACAAAATTTAGAGATATCAGCGAAAGAAAGAAGAAAGAAGGAGAGTATACTGAATGAGCAATTGAAATTCCCTTTATAATTTAAACACAAACCTCTAAGCATTGCTCCAAAAGCTGCCGACTCTTTGGATATTCACCGGTTCGGAAATAGCCAACAGCCAGAAGATACAACTTCTCTCGCTGTTGCAAAGTAGAGGTATTGTTGGCCAAGGATGCTGCACATATTGATATTGTTCAGTGCTTTTAGACGATTATAATGGAAAAAATTCACAGGAAAATCTAGAGAGTGGAAACTTTATTCCCACAATGTCCATATTTGTAAATTAAGAAGCATAAGGAGCAAGGTAGAGAGAACTCCTTTAATTAAGCGAAAAACAGAGATGCAAATGAATCCTAAAGATTTTTTTAAAAAAAAAAAAAAAAAAAGGATGGAAACTAATACAGATTTCATTTAGGGAAGGGAAGGGAAAATCATAAGAAAAATTAACAAGAAGAAGAGGTCAACATTTATAATGCAGAACATTTCATCTAGACAAAGGGAGAGGGAGTGGGAGAGAGGCTTGTAGGTACGCCTTTCATCAAGTGACAGGGCAAGGCATTAATCCAAATATGAATAATAACTAATCAATTTATTTGACCTTCAAGCATGGCTATTCCACGCTGCACATCTTCTGCTTGCCTTGAGTGTACAAGTGCCCATGACAACCTCATAATGCTTTCGCTCTTGCGTTCCTCTGAATCACCTTTACCACTCTCTGCAACCTCTCTCTCACAACCCTGGCAAGCAATAAACATCCAAATTCTCTGTTTAAACTCACAATTTTGTTGTTCACTACATTAACAACATGGGTATTTACTTTCAGATCATCAAAATCAGTATAATAGCATTTGCTTTTCCAGTGGTATAGCTGCCAATAGCTTTAACGTTTGGATCCATAATGGTTATTTTAAAAAAAAAAAAAAAAAAAAGTCAATGATTTTTTTTTTCAATAATGCAACAAGAACGGGATACTATCAGAAAATTAGTAATCCTTTCCAATCTGAAGCTGATAGATCAAGGATCAGGAACAAGGGCTCATATATATTCCTATAATATCCTGTTACTAATAATAACATAGAGAATCCAGAGTCCTGACCACCAAATACAAATTGCCAAAAAGTTAAAAAGAGAGTAAGAAACTCGTACCTGGATGATGTCGCCATCGCACCAAGGGATCTGATCGCCGCCGCCGAAGAAGGAACTGAAGGACTCAAAGAACTTGCCGACCTTCGCTTCCATTTTCCCGGTTCAACCTCCCAAAACTGCTCTACTTTTCTATATTTTTATTTATTTATTTATAGGTTTCGGACTTTGTTTGTTTGGCCAGAAAGAAAGAATTTTAGAGGAGGGTTTTCTTTTTCCTTTTCTATTTTTCTGGTTTGGAGGCAAAGTTAATGGCTTGCTTGCGCGGAAGGTAAATCGGTATTTTCTCGGAAATTTCCACATAATACAAAATGGATTATATGGCGTAATAAAATCGTTTTATGATGTCATATTTATCACATGAATAAATATCTTCTTCTTCTTTTTTATTTTAATTTTTAAAATTTTTAAAATTTTTTTATAGGACAAAAATGTCATATACAAAGAAAGTCTATTTTAAATGTAAAAACATAATTGGTTTTAGATATTTTCAAACGTCTAACATTAATCTACTCTCATTATTATTTTTCTCCAAAAGGATAAAAATAATATTGACCCCAAAAAAAAAAAAAAAAGGATTTCAGGAAGAAATTTCACACCATTTGATTAAGTCTGTTATGATTATTAAAAGAAAAAAAAAAAAAAGGTCTAAAGGAAAAAAAATTGGCCACATAAATATTAAAATGATATCCATGTCTACTTCATAAATTTTAAATTCTAAAGCTATGGTTTTAAATTTGAAAGGCAATTGAAAGACATATAATTCAATAAATTATAGTTTATTGGACAAAGTTATAATCAATACAAGAAAATGTTACCTGTAACCTTAACTAATTTTTAAAAAAACAAAAAAAATTTCAATGATAAAAAAAAAAATAAAAAAAAATATAACATTATATTTAATTCCCTAGATGTTCCCAACTTTTCCAATCCTTAAAAACACAGGAAACTTGACAACCTTCTTCTGTTTGTGGTCACAACCACCTTCAACATTCCAAGCTCTCTCAAATTCCTCAACCACATCCTTCCTCAGAAGCTCCACACCCCTATCCTTAGCCGTCTGATAAGCTGACCACGACCTTATGTACATAAAAAAGTCATCCAAGTCCATCACCTTCTCTGTCGCGAACTCAAATGGCCCTGTATCATCAACACCTCCATCCACACCCTCAAATGGAAAGTAAATGCTCCTATACTCATCATCCACAAATCCCCGAGCTGGGTCCCAATAAGGTTTGGAGTCGATGGAGTATAATTGATCCATGACTCGATCAACTGAGTTGTTAACTCTTGGAACTGTATAACACCATGCAGCAATGACACCATGGGGTTTCTTGAGGCCCCACTTGACCTGTTCATAGAAAGTTGGGGTTGGGAACCAATGAAGGGCCTGAGCTATGGTAACCAAATCCAGGCTTCCTTGTGGGGTCAGTTTTTCAACTTGGGCCATTGACATGACTGGAGGTGTATGTTCATAACGGATGTTTGGGAGCTTTGGAGCTAATTCGAGCTGTTTCAAGCTTGTGTCCGTGGCTATAACATTCGTGTAGATCCCAGCAAGCTGAAATTTTTGTTTGGAAAAAAGTTAATATATGTATATATATATATATATGTATGTATAATGTTACTAAATTAAAAACCCAAAAAGCAAAACATGTTGCCATTGACATTGAATCAAAGCGCATGCTGGGAATTGAATTTGTTGTGGGGTAAGAGAGAAACATACGGATTGGGCGGCCTGGCCACTTCCGGTGCCAACGTCCCATACAAGATTGTGGGAGGGTGTTTTGGAGGCGATGAATTCAAACAAGTGTTTTGGGTAATCTGGGCGAGTCTCTGCATACTGCTTTGCTTGCTTGATGAACAGCGCTGCCATTACTCTTTCTTTCTGTGTTTCTCTCTGTCTATATGGTATATATTGAGATAATTCGGTTCCTCTTTATAATTGGAGAAATATTGTTCGAATTTTGGGTATATATGGTGTAGGTTAACAGAGCGAAGTAACCTATGTCTTTCCATTTTCATAGGTAAAGCTTTTGCCGTGGTGGACTGAAATAATACCATATATATATATATATATATATGTATATATATGTTGCGATAAATATTAATATGAAAAGTCCCACGTTTAGTTTGGACTTGTACAAACCAACTTTTGTCCTTCATCTATAGATATATTAGTCTTGTGAAGACCAAAGTTGAAAATAATAACTGGGCAAAAAGGTCAAGTCAATGCATGTGAATAACGCGCTACACGCCAATTCTTGTATAGCAAATTTTATTTTGATTTCTTTTTTAAGTCTTCAACAGAATATTAATATAATATCTGATCAATTAAAGATTGCTTGGTTTTTTTATCAAACGGTGCTCGATTCCTACGACCTCAGCAGGGCCATTTTTATACGGAAGGAAACTGATCTGTGTTTTCCATTTCTTGTACTGTCTAAAATGGTAACCAATACTCCTCCTATACATCCACCATCAACCCAAAAAGCTCATGCATCAATAGATTTGATCATGGTTGGACACTTAGAAATATCTCCAAGGGGTGTTCTTCCAGCACCCAATAAAACTTGCTGGCACAGCTTCATTTATGAGCTTGCCTTTTTTTTTTTTTTTGGTAGTAGAACTAGCTTTTTGGCTTGGCAGTAATTGTTTGATATTATTATATAAACTAACCAGGGAGGTCCAACTGATGTGTGGCTTGAGCTGCTGTGGGTTTTGCATCTAAAAGCTATGAGTATCACATTCCTGGACGGCAGTTCCAAAAACTTCAACCCCTTTAGTTTGTTACCACAAAGAAAAATTCAAACGCTTTTGCGTACACTTCTGCCGCCTTTCATTTGGGCTAAATGCAGAGCACATAATATATATATATGTATATATATATATATATATGTATGTATATTTTGCTAATACAGGGTACACAATATTTGGTTCAATCAAAGCTTGATTGGCTCGGCTACCACAACGACAATGAGTGACAAACTTGGCCCGAGACTGAGGCTACCAAACCCCGCATAGACCAGCCCTTAAAACCACGACACATGTCCCTTTGGAGATTATTTATCAAAACCAAAAAAAAAAAAAAAAATATTTGTCCTTTTTCGGGATTGGTTAAAGTAGCATTAAAATAAAAATTGCAAGACAGCGTAGATGGTGTCCTTTTTGTGCTTACTTTATTTGTCCTTCTCTTATCATTGACATTTCAAAAAGCTTGCATTGGTTTTTTTGTTTCTGATACGTGGAGGCTACATGGGTTTATTTGATTAAAAAAGAAAAAAAAAGAAAAAAAAAGTAATAGCATATGAAAATGTTGCTTCTGCTGTCCACATGCGCAGCTCACTTAGTTAAAGAATATTTTTTCGCATTGTTGACCCTCATCAGAGGCCTATAGAAAACAATATCCTAGCAGCAAGTATTAAAAAATTTGTGATGATTATTGGGTAAAAAATTGAATGACCTGCCATCAAAACCATGATAAGATTATAGAAATAATGTTCTCTTATTCTATACTTTAATATTTGGTAATGTATGCACCATTTGTTTGTCGCTATATGATCTATGGGAAGGGATACGATTCTTCTATTCCGAGTGTATAGACAGGTAAACAAAAAGTAAGAAAACACTAGAGCTGCCGCTAAAAGCGTTCGTTCGGGGCACGGAGATAGTATAATGGCAGATGAGGCAGAACCAAAACCAGTTGACAAGGACAACTTCAAGTTGGGTTTCATAGGCGCTGGCAACTTGTCAGGAAGTATTGCAACCGGATTGGTGAAGCTGGGGATACTTCCGGCTTCAAGAATTTTTACTGCCCATCGAAACCCTCAGAGCAGGGTGGCTTTTACTTCCATTGGAATCAAGGTTTTCCAGCAAAATCGTCAGGTATTATTGCTAAGTTTTGCATATAATTGCACATTTAGCTAAGTTCATGGGTTCTCAAGCTGAACCCCACTTCAAAGATCTTTGAAGACTTGGCTTTTCTTTGCAAGTTCCAGCAATTAATTTGGATTTTTGTCTCGATTTCCACAACTCTTAGTCTCTTCCCCAATTCTAAAAGTGGGAGATTTGGGCAATTGTAGTTTCCTACAAAACAACTACCTTTTTCCAAGCCAATAGCTAAATTCAAAGCCGGTGAAGATCATGCTGGGTTGATCCTATTTTACCCTCAGATTTGAATAAAGTTTTAAATGTTATAGTATTATAGATTCGCTTTAATATTGATTGCTGTCTCTGAATCACATTGGTTTTAATCTTTCATTTAATAACATGATGTACAGGTAGTTGAAGAATGCGATGTGATAATTCTTGGGGTGAAACCTCAAATACGTAAGCCTATCTTTCGTTTTATTCTGTTTTAGTTTTGCCTCATGCCAGTACAAGTTCATCTTATTAGCTTCTCCACGCTACTATTACCACTATAAATAATGTTGACTTTACTGATATTCTTCGGAAGATAATGGAGATTTTGTTCAGTTTCTTATAACATTTAACTAGATCCAATACAAACTGGATACTAGCCAAGCAATATGGAGTTGCACTTTTCAAATTACTTTTGCCCATTTTACTTATAATTCAACTGCTGGGATTTCAGTTGAGGGTGTGATGTTGGAATTGGGCCCACTGCTTTCACCAGATAAACTCCTGGTATCGCTTGCTGTAGGCCACAAATTGAAAGTTCTACAGGTTTGTGTAGATGACTGCGACGTATACTTGTTGAACAAGGATTTTATATGAATATTTGTTAAAGTAGCATTGCTCAAATCTTATTCAGAAATGGGCTGGTCATGGTCGATTTATCAGAGTGCTCCCAAGCACAGCTTGTGCTATTGGAGAGGCGGCAATAGGTCACAGCTCTTTCCCTTACCTGACACTTATTATCACTTTTACAAACAATCTTACTTTATTGTCTTTCAAAATAATGCTAAAAATTTTAACTTACATGTATTAAGTAAGTTTATCATGACAATATAACATTGCAGTTCAAGGCTCTCAAGCTTGTATATCTGTATTGTTGCTTTAATGTGGCAATTTGAAACTCATGGCATAACACTGTAATTTCTTGAATAAAGCTATGCATTTGGGAGAAGATGCAACAGAAGAAGATGGAGAGCTAATATCTAATCTTTTTGGAGCTGTTGGCAAGGTATGGAAATTGGATGAAAAATTGTCTGATGCTGCTGGTACTATCAGGTATATGTCCTCCTCAAGACAACAAACAGATCTTCTTATGTTAACATTCATCATCTGCACAAATGAATTTAAAATGACTTTTACTATAGATTAGTTGTACAAAGAAACCAATGGCTTATTTCGGAAATTTTGCAGCGGGGCAGGTACAGCATTTGTATATATAGCAATTGAAGCTATGGCTGATGGAGGTGTAGCTGCAGGCTTACCAAGAGATATTGCTTTAGGCTTTGCTGCTCAGGCTGTAAGTTTAATTTGCAATCGTTCTTATTGAAATTGTAGTCAAAATTTTCATTCTACCAAAAGGTTTGAGGAAATTATAGAAATCTAATATCTGTTTTTGTTAAAACAAAAGTTCTATGGCGCAGCAGCCATGGTAATGAAAGCAGGAAAGCATCCAGGTCAACTGAAAGACCAAGTGGCTTCACCAGGAGGAACCACCATTGCAGGAATTCATGAGCTTGAGAAAGGTGCATTCAGGGCCAGCTTGATGAGTGCTGTTGTTGCTTCTACTAAGCGTAGCCAAGAGATGAGCCAGTAGAGTTACTTCCATGGCTGTTACAGGTTTTCAACCTTTCAAATAGTTCAATGATTTTCATAATGTATTTATGTTTGTCTACATTTGGGGTGAAATCAGTTTGAATCAAATCCTATGAGAGGACTCTTTTGGTTTGTATATTTGAATGCTACTTTTAAATAAAAGGAAATGATCTCCCTTCCAAGTATTGGAATTATGATTTTCCCAAATGAAACAATTTCTGAAGCAAATGCCGTTGAGTGCCTTGCAGTTTTGCACGGTTTGACTCTGCAATAAGTTTTGGCTACTCTTGGATTCGTGTGAGAGTCTGATAATGTCCTACTGATAATATAAAAATAATGCTGTTAATTGGACCTCCTTTCGGCTTTGGGAATATGAATAGATCGTTGCACAGACAGTTCGGATGGTAGTACTAATATAGTGGCTGATTGATTCCAAAAAAAAAAAAAAAATAAAAATTATGAAAGGTTACTCATCATTTATATTTTACAAACTATATGAACAATACCAAGAATAAAATATTTGATATTGTGTATAAATATATATTTTGAAAGCACAGATGTTGAATTATATGAAAGAGAAAAATGATTTATTTTGTTAATATTTGTCCCAATAAAAACTGAGGGCATGCGAGGAAGTGACACATGCCCACCCAACCCACAAAAGCCCACCGGTTATCAGTATTAACAACTTCAACCTGGGTGGCCTGGTGGGATTGGACGATGATCCGGTTGCCCATTTGAATAAAGTTGCGGGCTTCAACAGACTACTTGTGCGATTGCGCCATCGGGTGAAAAGTGAAAAGAAACAAGAGGAGGTTTTTCTGTTTCTTCTGCGTCTACCGGGGGCTGCGTGCGACATCGTATTAGCAGCACACAGAGAGAGAGAGAGAGAGAGAGAGAGAGAGAGAGAGAGAGTCCACCATCACCACCATGGAGGTGTTGACGATCCCCACCGACACATACAAGCTTGGATTTATCGGAGCAGGAAAAATGGCGGAGAGCATCGCCAGAGGAGTCGTGCAATCCGGCGTCTTGCCTGCTTCTCGTATCCGTACCTCCCATTCCAATCCTGCTCGTCGTAAAGTCTTCGAGTCCTTCGGCGTTCAACTTCTTCCTCGAAACCACGACGTATCATTCACTTCCACCTTTGCTTTGTATTGTTTTCTGCTTACCCTGTTTGTTTGCCGCAAGGATATAGGAAACTGAGAAAAAAAAAAAAATTAAAAAAAAAAAAAAAACACAATTGGAAAGTACAGATTTTTATTTTTATTTTCATTTTTCTTTTAAGATTTTTCGAATTTCGTTAAAGTCGTTCGGTCTATTGTTTGGTCTTTACAGATCTAAAATTAAATCATTTTCCTTATGATTTATCTGCAATCTAAAGGAGTTATTTTATTTTTTAACCTGATTTTCTTTTTGCGATGAATCACACATTATATATATATATATATATACACGCATTGTATTTGTATGTAATATGAATAGTGTTAGTTAGTAGAACCTTATTTATTACTTATGGTGCCAGGTAGTTGAAGACAGTGATGTGGTGATTTTCTCTGTAAAACCTCAAGTGGGTATAGCTCCGTTCACAGTCTGCTTCTGACTCCTGTCTTTTATCTTTATATCTTTGCATTGCATGTATAGCTGATGATTGACTTGTTGGATGGAAATTTAAAGGCAAATGAACAATTTCTCTCTCTCTCTCCCCCCCTCCCTCTTTTGTTTGTTTGTTTGTTTGTTTGGTTCTTTTGAATGGTATGGAAATGAAATGGGAGAGCCATTTCTTTATGACTGGGAAAGGACGAGACCAAAAGTCTCTGGGGGAACATTTATGAGCACCTATCTATCTAATCTACTTGTTCATGCATGGCCAGCGGATATTTTGTTGAAATTTACCACCTTGTGGTGAATCTAGTTGGGTCAAAGATGCTGATCTTGACATTTTAAAAGCCAAAGTTGGAGTCAGACAATTCCTTTCCATATTGAAACATTTTTACTGTCATAGAAATGTTGAATGGTAAAGTCTGTCGAAGGAAGGTTGTTACTCTAAAGAAAATGCTTCTACTTGGCTATTTGAAAAAATTACCTTAGTTTACAAGTATATGATGGATTTTTATGTTTCTTTTTTCTCTCAAATCAAATTTAGAAAATTTGGCAATAACCATATGCCTATTTTTGAGATTCTTTAGTATATAATCTATTTGGGGCTTCGATTGTTGCAGTTAAAGATGTAGTCTTGCAGTTGAAGCCACTGCTTTCCAAAAAGAAGCTTCTGGTTTCAGTTGCTGCTGGAATCAAATTGAAAGATCTGCAGGTCTGAGAACTTGGACCCTTCTTATGTTGTGTGGAAAACTGAACCTTTTTGGATAGAAAATTTGTTTTTGCTAGAGCACTACTAAGTAGAATAGTAAAAGCCTGCCTACATGCCATGTACCATTTATAATTTAGTTACTTCACCCTTTGTTCCCTTATATTGCTAAGTTGTGGTTCTGCATCCTCGGTTGAATGTAACAGTTAGTGCTAGTAGCACTGGCTAATTGAGTCTACTAGTCTAGTTGTTACACCCTGTCAGTTTTCATCAATGAAAACGTGAAAGATGGTGCAAAGTTGAAGTTCCTATCTTTGCCCCTTTCTTTTATTTTATCTTATTTTTCCTTCTGAAATATGCACGCTCTTGGTCAACATCTCTAACTTTATGCTTTATGACCTTATGAAAATTTTATTTTTCTTTCAATTCAGTAGCTATTATATTTGTGTCTACTATTTCTTCCTGTTTATTTTTCCCATGCTTTATTTTATTTATTTCCTATGTCCATGATCTTATTTTTCATATATCATGCATGCATATTTAATTTCTGGTTTTAGCATATACTGGAGAACTTAATCCTTAATTTTTATGCTTTTTTATCGTTCAATTTACATTAGGAATGGGCCGGCAACAATCGATTTATAAGGGTAATGCCAAACACTCCTGCTGCTGTGGGTGAGGCAGCATCAGGTAGGACATCCATTCCTGCCTTGTAATGTATGCCTGTTAGTATTCAAGTTCAATTGACACTTCATGCATGAGAAACTTTCCTTGGTTGAAGGATTTTACCTTATTTTACAAATATATTTTCTTTATGATAAGTTACTGTCGGCTGTAGTGCTTATGTTTCAAATTAGAACTGTGGTGCTTATGTTTCAAACTAAAACTTCATTCTATACTACATTTTACATGTAAAATGGAACCTTCTGTCTGAGCTTCTAGATGATGTTTGCATGACATGTGGCATCAGTAAAGTGACCAAATGTTAAGTCTTTTTGTTTTCCCAGTCTTTTGCCCAAATTCTATCTGCATTAGATTTGTCAATTGATATAAGCAGTTCTGGCAGTAGAAAAGATCACTTCACGTATCAACTTGATTCTCTGATTCTTGTTTGCATACCTGTTTTGGGTGTGTCAAATTTGTAGGAATTACATGGAAATGGTCAAGGTCTCTAATATCTTTTTTTCTATAGTTATGAGCTTGGGTGCAGCTGCGACAGAAGAAGATGGAGACCTAATAGCCAAATTATTTGGATCAGTTGGCAAGATATGGAAAGCTGATGATAAATTATTTGATGCAATCACTGGCTTGAGGTATGTGTTTTTTTTTGTCATAATAGAAGAGAATTATACCGATTGACAGCCAGCGAACGAGATATTGTCCATCTTTTATGGCTAATACATTGATTTTGGCTTTTCTTCTTTTAATCTATCCTTTAAGGAGATTCATAACTTGGTAGAATGAGTGTCTCTCACAAACATGTGCAGTGCAGATATTTAAATTGGCTTAACTATAGTTTATTTAATAAAATATCTTTTCATTTTCCTTTTTTTCTTTTTTCTTTTTCTTTGTTTTGAAACCATACAGTGGTAGTGGCCCCGCGTATATATATTTGGCAATAGAGGCTTTGGCAGATGGAGGAGTGGCAGCAGGACTGCCACGAGAACTTGCGTTGGGTCTAGCATCTCAAACTGTAAGTCAATCCATGTGTAGAGAAAATATTATTTGATAAAAGCCATTTATCTTAGTTAGGTCCATTTCCTATTATATCAAGCTTTTGGGACTGATCTACCTTAATTAGAGCATTGATTGTCTGGAACTATCGTTTTGATCCTGGTAAACCCTGAGATTTTGAGATTGTGTTAACAGCTGGAAAGGTTATTTCATTTTTACTTATTTTATTTTCTAGGTACTAGGGGCAGCAACTATGGCCAGTAAAACTGGGAAGCACCCTGGTCAACTCAAAGATGATGTTACATCTCCTGGTGGGACTACCATTTCTGGAATTCACGAATTAGAGAAGGGTGGATTTCGTGGAGTATTAATGAATGCAGTCGTCGCTGCTGCTAGGCGCAGCCGGGAGCTTTCATCATAGAGCTTGTTGTAGTTATTTATCTCCAAATCCATGTTGGTGGTAATGGCAATGCGCTTGCAAATGTCACCCTTTCAAACTCAAAATATTTCTTCCAGAAGCTCTTTGTCTGTTTTTCTCTTAGTTTATAGTCGGAATTGATTTATCAGGAGGAAGAAGATTGTCACTCAAGTTATCTTCTAAAAGTTTTTGGAAATTTTAATACTATACTGTATTTCTTTTCTTTGGTAGTTTCTCACATTTTGTAGGGATAAATCATAAAAATAACCGTGATTCTCATACATGGTAAAATTTCTGTATAATCAAGGCAAGGAAATTACTAGCACGAGGAATTCTCACAGCAGTTAAAAGCGTCTAACCACAATTACCACATAAACTGCTTGAGCTTGTGTTTTTACGTTTTTCCCGAAAGATCCTAGAATTACCCTAGGAAAGTAATAATGTCTTAGTATCTAGGTGGAAGGGTTTCACATTATTCAGTTGCTTTGCTTGATATCAAACATGACTGAATGTTTCTGACACACGAATGGACAGCTGTAAGATATGTAGTCCTAAGAAATGAATACAACTTTTATTAGACAAATAATCATCTAATGAAGTAAAGTGGGCCATTATAAAATGAATTTACTACTGGTGAGAATCATTTTTTTGGTAGAACTACTGGTGAGAATCTTGTTTAACTAAGCAGTTATTAAGATTATTAAAGCGACAATTCTCTTGCTACTATTTCATATTTATAATTTTGTCAAGCAATTCCAATTCTGCTTCTGATGTGTAGTCAAGTTAAAAAACATTACTGGGTCCGTTCAAAAGTGGTTGAAACTTGACTTATAATAGGCCTGATTACTATAAATACGTGAGTGGTAATGTCAGATTCAAACACAGTTTATTCTCATCGAGACCAGCTAAAAAGTATTTGATAACTAGATTTCTGATATAAAAAATGGCGGCTCGTGATGAGAGTTTGCTTTTCACAGAAGAGCTATCTGCAAAAAGAACAATAATCAGAGAAAATCCAGAAGGTAGTAGCCGCCAGACCAATGATCCTGAGCTACTCAGTATTGTCATCCAACAGGTTGGTAGTAGCTGTGCAACTTCTTCATCTTCTGTAGTCTCTTCTACGGATGAATGGTTGAAATCCATAGGCAATGCTGTATTAACTGATTCATCATCATCAGCCGGAAACAACAACAAGAAGCAGCAGGTGCCCAAGATAGCAAAGGTTCCGGACGTGCTTCGTAATATAGAATCAAACAAGGATTGCTATGATCCTATGGTGGTTTCCATAGGACCTTATCATCATGGGAAGCCTCATCTCCAGGAGATTGAGGAGCTCAAGATTAAATGGGCAAATCAATTTGTGGCGGACATTGATGATAAGGCACAGAGTGATCACCTCGAGAAAGTCAAGAAACTGTACAAGGAAGTCGAGAAGGTGGCGGATAAAGCAAGGGAATACTACTACATCGACATGGAAGACAATGAGAAATTCACAAGAATGATGTTCCTTGATGGTTGCTTCATTCTACAGTACTTGGTTTTATTGAAGGATGCAGACAAGCGTACCAAAATGGGGATGAAAACCCATCAGGCAGCTTATGTCCAGCGAGACTTGTTCCTGTTGGAGAACCAACTCCCTTACATTGTCCTGGAGGCGCTGATGAGCATAAGGTTTAAGAAGGCTGGTGAAGGAAAGAAGATGATCGATGAGTTCATCCAGCTCACTCAGTCTCTTCCCCCTAAACCAACATCATGGTTGAACCGTAACTTCCGATTCGGAAGCAGCAGCAGACCAAAAAGTCAAGCGTCTGCCAAATCCAGGGGAGACATCAAAGCAGCCGACCACACAGAAGAAGGAAGCAACAAACCTCATCAAGATGTGCATCTTCTCGATCTATTGAGGACAAAATTAGTGGAGCCAGATAGTTTAAATGCAGACAGGAAAAAGAAGTTACGAGAATTTATTCAAAGTGTAGATGCCAAGTCCAAAACATATCAATGGTTTTCATACGGTTCTGCCAAGGAACTGAAGAATGTGGGAATCAGATTCAAGGCCAACGAAAGCGGTAGCTTTAGTGATGTTCATTTTGCCTCTGGCTTCTTGCTGTCTGGAAACCTGACACTTCCTCCATTAACAGTTGACGACTCCACAAAATCCATGCTGCTCAACTTGGTGGCGTTCGAGATGAGCCCCGATGGCCCTGATGATTTCGGTGTAACATCTTATATATGTTTGATGGACTCACTGCTGGATAATGTTGAAGATGTGTTCGAAATGAGATCTCATGACATACTTATGAACTATCTAGGCAGCGACCAGCAAGTAGCCGATCTGTTTAACGACATATCCAAGAACTTGATTGCACACCCTGATGCTTATTATGATGTTAAATTCAGGATTGAAGAGCATTACAAGAACAGGGTCAAGATTTGGATGGCTGAATGGCTTCACACCCATTTTAGTAGCCCTTGGACTGTTCTTGCTTTCCTTGGTGCAATTTTTGCCATCGCTCTTAGTTTCATTCAGACCTATCTAGCAATAAAACCAGTCAAAAGCGGTCCATAATGCCATGGATGGTATACTATATATATATATATATATATATGTGTGTGTGTGTGTGTGTGTGTGTTTGGATTTTTATATAAAAATATGTGTGTGTGTGTGTGTGTGTGTGCACAGAGCTAGCTAGCTAGCTAGCCTGATGCATTGGTGGTTTGCTAATTAAGACGTAAATCTTGGAAAATGATATGAAATAATGGTTATTTATAAGCTCCATCCATCTGATTTTCGCTTTTTGTTTCATTTTTGTTGCTTTTAAGTGAGTTCTTTTCTCTCAGACGTAGCATAATGTTAGATTAATATGCCATAAAATGGTTATTTTTTTCTCTTCATATATACCTTTATTTATATAGATATATATTGGAAATGGAAGGATTTAAGCTTGGGTTATTGTCTTATGAAACTTTGTCATTGAAAGAAAATTTTTTTTTTCATCTATTTATACATATATATATATATATATATATACGTTCCTCTTTCAAAAAATTATTTTTAGATATTTTCATCTATTTTTATTTCTCAAAAAAACTATTAATTTTGGTCTTATATTAGTTACAACTGAATAAAATATCTATTTTCATTTTTCAATCAATAACTTTACATATAATAGTATAAATATATTTTTATTAATTAATTTTAATGATATTTACCATACATTATTATATGGGTTTGCCGTAATCATATTCAACCATATTTAACTATGATTTGGATGTCAAGAACAAATAATTTTTTTTTCTAATTAATATGCTCTATTCTTATCGAATATATATATATTCATCTGATATTTATATATATTTTTGAATAAATTTATCATTAAAATTTATGACCATTAATTTCGATAAAAATAATTTTTTTTAAAAAAAATTATTTAAATAATATATATAAATATATATATATATATAAAATTTATTATATACCTATGATTATATCATAAGTGATTTTTTAAATGTTGAATTTTGTACGATGGCATATCTTACATGCCTTCCGCACCATGGAATGGTTATTTTTTGCCATCTTTTTTATAATATAAAATTATAATTTTCTGTTTCTGGCTTAGCAACATAGTACGCCACAAAGTGTGCAAGAACTGAAAAGACGGTGTATACGTTTGGATTACATATAGAGCAGTACCTCAAGGGCATGTTTGGGACCGCATATTAGCCTGCACAATGATTGTGGAGTACTAAAATATGGTGGTTCCCAAAAACTTCCTTCGCGGTTCCTCTCTCTTTCCTCTTTGAGTATCTTCAATGAGAAAAGTGGCCAGAGAGGGAATTTTCTTTAATTACTTCTGACAAAAGGTACAATTAGGACGTCCTTATTTCTGTCAAAAAGTGCAATTAGCAGTCCTTATTATTTTTAAATCGGAATTACAATCAAATTAAAGAATGTCTTTAATCATAATTGTTGTTTCCCACGTATTTCACATGGATGGTACATTTCTTCTCATCTTCTTCTTCTTCTTCTTCTTTTTTCTTTTTTGGTAAGTTAAAAAAAAAAAAAAAAGGAAAAAAAAAGAATAGAGCTTTGCTTTTAGTTTAATTTGAAGGGACTGATACTTGTCGTCAGAAGTAAGACATATATTCAATTCTCACGACATTTTCTTTACTTTTTATTTTTTATTTTTTTAATGTAATGAAAAAGACCATTCAGCCAAAAGGATGTTAAATTGGTAGCAATCAGAGAAAGGAGATCAATCTCTGCGGATTTATTCCAAAAGCTTTCATTCTGCATATTAACTGTGTATATATTCTCTTTTTCTTTGTAATTTCCAGTTGTCACATGAACTTCCCCCCCCCCCCCCCCCCCCCCTCTTTTTGTTTTTTTTTTCCTTTCTTTTTGTTAATTACTTAATTGCTACATCACAAATTAGTTAAAATTTGCACATCTTTTCATTAGAATTATGCCAAACTTTGCATATAAGTTAAGCAAATCACTGTCCAAGTGCATTCAACATTTTTTTTAATAGCAGTTTCTACTTTTGATACCAATCTTTAATTTCTTCTTCAATTATATGTTCAAAATGTAGTAATCACACGTATGAATAGTTTTTTTTTTCTTTTTTAAATATATAATCAGTTTCTAAAATGTTTATATATATATATATATATGGGGTTTTGATCTGTCGGAAAATGGCAAAAGCTTGTTACTTTGGCATTTAAGCTTCAGTTGTGAAAAAAATGTCTCTGAAAATGAATTTGTGGTTTCCATAGAAGAGCTTTCTACAAGGAAAGTTGTCAAGAGAGTGGACAACACTCAATCAAGTGTGAAGTCCAGCCGCACCACCACTGCACCGACAGTGTGAAGACTGCACAGTCACCATCTTTGACAATGGCCATTGCTGCATTTAACACTGAACTCCAACTTGCTCAACAATTGTGGGCTACTGTCAGAAGCTGTTAAAGATTGTGGCCATGCAACCGACCTTGTAAGCCTATAAATAGGTTCATCCCGTTGCATGCAAGAAAAGCCAAGAGAGCAAGCTCAATATCATCCCAAGTGAGGAGTATTGAGAGTAAACTCCGAGAGAGAGTGTGTTTAAGTTTCAGAAAGAGCTTGAGAAAATAATGAGCAATTCCAGAGAGAATTTGACAGTGTAGAGAGAGGTTTCACGTGAGAATCTCTACGAGAGAAGTTTTTATTTTTGTATTCTATTTCCAAGAGAGTAATAGAATTCTTTTTATTTTTCTTCTCATATTTCTTCTCTAAAGTGATCAGAGAACCACAACAAGTGGTATCAGAGCTCCAGGTCGAGAGCTTGGGTTCAAAATTTGAAGAAACATAGCCTCTGTTCTTCAAGTTGGTGTTTCGAAAAGTTGCTCAAATAATTAATTTGACAATACCAGGTTAAAGTAGTCGATGTGACGAGAACAACCAAGTTCGTCGAAGAGAAACGAAGAGTCTCACGCGCCTGCACACGCCGCCTGAAATTTTCTGCAGCAGATCACGCGCCGTACGCGCCGTTTGGAGGTTGAAGACGACCACGTCAGCAGACACATCAGCACACCAAGCCACGTCATCTGCCACGTCGTCAGCCACTCCAGTTGACACATCATCTGCTACGTGTTGACACGTCAACATAATCTGCCACGTCATCAGAATTTTCTAAAATTACGGAATAGCCCCTGAGTTGTTGGAAATTACAGATTAACCCCTGTAGTTTCTGTATTTACAGGATGACCCATAATTTTTATGAAACTATAATTTTGCCCCAAAATTTCTGGTAATTATATTTTGACCCCGGAAGAGTCAAGTCCACCATTTTCGGCCGTTCCGGACGCAACGGTTAGCTCCATTTTGCCAAATTGGGCTCCATTTTTGGTCAAGCCATAATGTCAATGGAAGAATCATCTTTGGGAGCTATGGTTAAGCTCACTGCCACAAATTATACACTTTGGAGACCTCGGATGGAAGATCTCCTCAATTGTAAGGATCTGTTTGATCCTATAGAAGCTAAAGGAGAAAACCCCGATCCCAGCAAAGAAGCAGAATGGAAGCAATTAAACAAGAAAACGATAGGTCAGATCAGGCAATGGATCGACCACAGTGTCTTCCATCATGTAGCGAAGGAAACAGATGCATATGCCCTCTAGACAAAATTGGAGGACATGTACCAAACCAAGACTGCTCGGAACAAGGCCCTGTTACTTAAGTGATTGGTAAATCTAAAATTACAGAGTGGAACTTCTGTAGCCGAGGATACCAGTGAGTTCCAGAGCTTGGTAAATCAACTATCTGCTGTGGATTACCAACTAGGGGATGAGGATCAGGCCCTCTTACTTCTAAGCTCTTTTCCAGATAGTTGGGAGACATTGGTAGTCTCTCTCAGTAATTCGGGCCCGAATGGCAAACTTACTATGTCTATGGTTAAGGATGCCCTATTTAATGAAGAGGCCAGGAGAAAGGACATTGGCATAGATCAGTCACATGCCCTCGTCACAGAGAGAGGAAGATCGCAAAGAGGTGGACGAGATAGGGGGAGAGGCAGGAGCAAGAGCAGAGGCAGATCTACAGACGGCAGAAAATCATTATATAAGTGCTATCATTGTGGCTTGGAGGGTCACATGAAGAAGAACTGCAGAAAGTTGTTGAGAGAGTAGAGACTCCAAGGTAATCAGGCGAAGAAGGATGGAGAGACACTAGTCGCTGTTACAGGAGAAGTGGCGCTTTGCTCCACCGAAGAAGAAACATGCCTTCATATATCAACCCAAGATGTTGAGTGGGTATTCGATACTGCAGCATCCTACCATGTCACTCCACACAGAGATTTCTTCAAAACGTACAAAGCAGGAGACTTTGGTACGGTAAAGATGGGAAATTCCAGTTTCGCAAAAATTATGGGAACTGGTGATATTCAGGTAAAAACGAATGTTGGTTGTATAATCACTTTGAAGGATGTCCGTCATGTTCCAGATCTTCGGCTTAATCTACTTTTGGGAGCAGTCTTAGACAAGTAAGGCTATGACAACTACTTCAACAAAGGCACATGGAAAATGACGAAAGGTGCCATAGTTGTCGCCCGAGGACATATTTATGGAACACTGTACAAGACTCATGTGAAGATATGTGCAGATAGCCTCAATATTGCAGAAGGAGAGGCGTCTCAAAATCTGTGGTACCAGAGACTCGGTCACATGAGTGAAAAAGGATTGTCCACTTTGGCAAGGAAGAAGCTTATCACTGTTTGCAAGGATACTGTGCTAGATCCTTGTAATTACTGCTTGTTTGGTAAGCAACATAGAGTCTCCTTCAGTTCCTTTGCATCGAAAAGATCAGAGTTGCTTAGTCTGGTGCACTTTGATGTTTGTGGTCCTATGGAGGTGGAATCATTAGGTGGCAACAAGTATTTCCTAACCTTCATTGATGATGCTTCGCGGAAGGTGTGGGTATATTTCTTGAAGACAAAGGACCAGGTATTAGATTAATTCAAATTGTTTCATACCATGGTAGAGCGTGAAACAGGAAAGAAGCTGAAATGTCTCCGCTCAGATAATGGAGGCGAGTATACTTCCAAGGAGTTCGATGCCTACTGCAGAAGACACGGCATTCGACATGAGAAGACGGTCCCTCGCACCCCACAACATAATGGAATAGCTGAAAGAATGAACCGAACCATTATGGAAAAGGTCAGAAGTATGATCAGTATGGCTAAGCTGCCAAAGCCATTTTGGGGAGAAGCTGTTCGTGCCGCCTGCTATTTAATCAACAGATCACCATCAGTACCGTTGAATTTTGAAATTCCGGAGAAAAATGGTCGGGTAAGATTCCCTCCTACTCTCATTTAAGAGTGTTTGGTTGTTTAGCTTATGTACATGTATCCAAGGAGCTCAGACAGAAGCTCGATGCAAGATCTACTCTATGCATCTTTATAGGATATGGAGATGAAGAATTCGGATACAGGTTATGAGACCCGAAAACAAAGAAGGTTATTAGAAGCAGGGATGTAGTAGTCCATGAAAACCAGACAATGGAAGACATTGAAAAGCCCAGAATGTCTCTTAATTGTAGTTCTAGTGCCGAGAATTTTGGTCCTAATCCAGCACCAGCACAAATAGCCACAGAGGATAATGAGGTGCATGAAGATATACCAGAAGCAGACTAGGAGGAAGAAGGGGATATTGAGCAGGGGGAGACTCAATCCTCTCAAGCAGCTGCAGGGCCATCACAGCGGTCAGATGATGGTACATCTCCTGAAACCAGTGGTTTACAAGTTCGGAGATCTGAGCGAGGCCGAATTCCATCAAAGAGATTTCCAAAATCTGAGTATATTTTGCTTACTGAAGAGGGGGAGCCAGAGAGTTTCCAAGAAGCTGTTTCTCATCAAGAGAAGGAAAAGTGGCTGCAAGCAATGCAAGATAAGATGGAATCCTTGCAGAAAAATCATACTTATGAGTTGGTTGAGCTTCCAATAGGAAAGAAGGCACTAAAGAATAAATGGGTGTTTAAGCTCAAAAAAGATGGCAGCGCAAGGGTGGTGAAACACAAAGCCCGATTGGTGGTCAAAGGATTTCTTCAGAAGAAAGGAATTGACTTTGATGAGACTTTTTCACCAGTGGTAAAAACGACTTCAATTCGAGTCATTTTTGGTTTAGTAGCAAGTCTAAACTTAGAGCTTGAACAAATGGATGTGAAGACAACATTTCTTCATGGTGATTTACATGAGGAAATCTACATGGAGTAGCCAGAAGGATTTAAGGTTTCAGGGAAAGAAAACCTCATATGCAAGCTGAAGAAGAGCTTGTATGGCCTCAAGCAAGCACCAAGACAATGGTACAAGAAGTTTGACTCGTTTATGGTGAGTCAAGGCTATAAAAGGACTGCAACAGACCAGTGTGTTTATATTCAAAAATTTTCAGGTGGAAACTTCATTGCACTTTTGCTATATGTGGACGACATATTGATCGTTGGACAAGATGCAATGAAGATTAGTCAGCTGAAGAAAGAATTGTCTAAGTCCTTTGATATGAAAGACTTAGGACCAGTTCAACAAATTTTGGGAATGTAAATAATCCGAGACAGGAAGAATAGAAGGTTATGGCTATCTCAAGAGAAGTATGTTGAACGGGTGATAAAGAGATTCAACATGGATAAAGCCAAACCGGTCAACATTCCACTTGCAAATCATTTCAAGTTGAGTAAGAGATTGTGCCCCTCATCCAAAGAAGAGATAGATGAGATGGCTTTAGTACCATATTCTTCAACGGTAGGAAGTCTGATGTATGCAATGGTGTGTACCAGACCAGACATTGCTCATGCAGTAGGTGTTGTGAGCAGATTTCTTTCAAATCGCGGAAAGAAACACTGGAAAGCAGTCAAATGGATTCTCAGGTATTTTAAAGGTACATCGAAGCTGTGCTTGTGCTACGGGGGAGGTGATCCAATCTTAGAAGGCTATACAGATGCAGATATGGCTGGAGACCCTGATAATAGAAAGTCTACATCAGGTTATCTCTACACTTTTGCGGGGGAAGCTGTGTCATGGCAGTCAAGATTGCAGAAGTGTGTTGCTTTATCCACTACTGAAGCAGAGTACATAGCCGCAGCTGAAGCGGGTAAGGAAATGTTATGGTTAAAGCGTTTTCTCACAGAATTGGGCATCAAGCAAGAAGACTACAAGATATATTGTGATAACCAAAGTGCCATGGATTTGACCAAAAACTCAATGTATCATTCCCGTACAAAGCACATTGACATCCGCTATCATTGGATACGCGAAGTAATAGATCAACAATTGCTGAAACTGATGAAGATCCACACAACATAGAATCCAGCAGATATGCTAACAAAAGTTGTTACTTAAGAGAAGCTGAAGCTATGTAGAGACATAACCGGAATGGATGGCAGATGACCATCAGTTTAAATGCGGCTGGAGGGGGAGAATTGTGAAGTCCAGCCGCACCACCACTGCACCGACAGTGTAAAGACTGCACAGCCACCATCTTTGACAATGGCCATTGCTGCATTTAACACTGAACTCCAACTTGCTCAACAATTGTGGGCTACTGTCAGAAGCTGTTGAAGATTGTGGCCATCAAACCGACCTTGTAAGCCTATAAATAGGTTCATCCTGTTGCATGCAAGAAAAGCCAAGAAAGCAAGCTCAATATCATCCCAAGTGAGGAGTATTGAGAGTAAACTTCGAGAGAGAGTGTGTTTAAGTTCCAGAGAGAGCTTGAGAGAAGAGTGAGCAATTCCAGAGAGAATTTGACAGTGTAGAGAGAGGTTTCACGTGAGAATCTCTACGAGAGAAGTTTTTATTTTTGTATTCTATTTCCAAGAGAGTAATAGAATTCTTTTTATTTTTCTTCTCATATTTCTTCTCATATTTCTTCTCTAAAGTGGTCAGAGAACCACAACATCAAGTGGAAGCCATGATCAACCTGTGGTTTCCACTTTTGAAACTGATGAAGAGCACAGCACCTTAATCCAGGAGAAAGTAATATCGCCAACCGATTCGAGCTGGGAGGAGAAATTTAATATGTTGATGAAGGAAGAAGAAAATGATGAGCAAGTAGTTGATCCAATGACATTCCCCGAGCCAAAGATGCAAAAGGTTCCACCAATGCTTCGAGATCGAAAGAATTTCGAAAAGTACTTCGAACCAAGAGCTGTATCCCTTGGTCCTCTTCATCATGGCAAGCTAAAGCTCCAGGTTGCAGAGAAATACAAGCCCAAACTCACAAAGAGATTCATAAAAGACAGAGGCACTGACAAGGGAAAAGATTTATACAAGAAGATTTGGAACAACATAAAGGAACTCAGGGATTGCTTCGATGAGGAGGTGACGAAGAATTTGGACAATAAGACGTTGGCCTGGATGTTGTTCTTGGATGGCTGTTCAACACTGCAGTTCATTCACAGCCTTGTTAGAAATGAGCTAAAGAAGTTCAAGATCAAAAACGATCAAATTGCCTTTTCTCAGCAGGATCTGTTCTTGCTGGAGAACCAACTTCCCTATCGACTCCTCAAGCTCTTGATGAATGATGATAACAACGATAAGAACAGCAACAATAAGTATGAGGAATCCATCATGGAATTTATACATATGAATGTTATGGCTCCACCCAAGTACATGAGCAAAATAAACCAACCCCCCAAAACGACTCAGCCTCAAATGCCACCAGCAGCCAAGGAGAAAAAGACTGGTCGTCGCGAAAAGGAGAAGATGTTAGGTCATAAGATATCCTATCGCAATGTTCAAGAACTTAAAGCTGCTGGGATCCAGTTAAAGCCAAGTGGAACTCTCTCCTTAAAAGAGATAAAATTTAATTCTCGTTGCATTGCAAGTTATCTGAAGCTTCCTCCATTGATAGTGGATGATTCCACAGGGCCTTTGTTTTTCAACCTCATAGCCTACGAGATGTGTCCAGATAATTTCCTGACCGACTATGGAGTTACCTCCTACGTAAGCTTCTTGTATTCACTCATTGATGATGCAGGAGATGTAAAAGATCTAAGGTATGCAAATGTACTTGAGAACTCTCTTGGAAGTGATGCAGAGGTAGCAGAACTCTTCAATGAAATAGGAACTGATCTGGTTCCTAATCCTGAGGCATACATGGAAGTGAAGGACAGAATCCAAAAGCACTACGAAAACAAGTGCACGACGTGGATGGCTCAAGTCTATTATGACCATTTTAGCAATCCATGGACTACCATGGCTTTTAATGCTGCCTTGGTTGCACTTGCTTTGAGTGGTGTTCAGACTTGATTTTCTGTGTTTTCTTCCCGTCCCTGTGATGATTTCTGCAAAAACTTAAAAAAGCATTTATAAGCTTATAAACTTTATTCCTTAACCACTTATTCTACAAGTATAATCTCTACTAATCCACTAACCTGAGCACTTATTACTGTCCCCAACATTTTAGTATAATTGTTGGATGAATTTTCGAGCGTTACAACAGGAATAAATTGAATGTACTTAATAAGAGAGAAAACAAGCCAAAGAAGATTAAGAAACCCATGTTTATATATGGGACAGAAAAAAAAAAGGTTTTTTTTTTTTTTTTTTTTCCTTTTTTCTGTAATAATAAATACTAAAATTATGATATGCTGCTAGGACTTGCAAACTATTATTTGCCAGGATCTCATGCCTGGCTAAGAAAAAAGGCATAAACTTATAGAGAAAGCTTTAATGGACGATGACAGGTAAACAATGATCAATTATTCAAGCCTTTACTACAGTTACGAGGTATGTATCAACTGAAATACTGTCCATTGTATTAAGGGTGCAAAATACAATAGGACAGTTGGCAACCCAATTAGAGCTCAAATAAAAAATACAACCCATTTCTCAAATTTTTAATGTTCATATTAAGCAAGTAAAGCATATAATCTCTATCACCCACATCAAGTTTTATCATAACCAGGAAATAAAAAATAAACAAATAAATAAAGAGGAAGAAGAAGAAGCAGATTAATATTTTGAAAGACGGCAGACAAAGCTTGAAAGACCTGGCAACTATTTATTAAACTCTTCTAAACTCTGTTTCGGTAATATTATTTTTGTATTGAAGGTGTGGTTCACATTATTAGATTGCTTTGCTTGGTATCAAACATGACTGAATATTTCTGATACATGTCCGGATGGGCAACTGTAAGTATGTAGTTGTAAGAAATGAATAGAACTTTTATGAGAGATATATTCATTTAATGAAGCAAAGTGGGTAATTATAAAAAGAATTTGCTACTGGATGAGAACTTTGTTTGACTGACTTGTAATTAAGATTCTCAGAGCATTAATGATTCTCTTGCGAGTACATCATCTTTATAATTTTGTCAAGCAATTCCTATTCTGCTGTGTTAGTCAAGTTAAAAGACACTACTGGTCCGTAAAAAGTAGTTGAAACTTGACTTACAATAGGCATGATTACTATAGAATCAAATTAAAGAATGTCATTAATCATAATTGTTGTTTCCCATGTATATCACATGGATGGTACATTTCTCCTCATCTTCTTCTTCTTCTTGTTTCTTTTTTGGTAAGTTAAAAAAAAGAAAAAAAAAAAAAAAACGATAGAGCTTTGCTTGTAGTTTAATTTGAAGGGACTGATCCTTGTCGTCAGAAGTAAGACACATATATTCAATTCTCACAACATTTTCTTTACTTTTTCTTTTTATTTTTTATTTTTTTAATGTAATAAAAAAAGACCATTCAGACAAAAGGATGTTAAATTGGTAGAAATCAGAGAAAGGAGATCAATCTCTGCGGATTTATTCCAAAAGCTTTCATTCTGCATATTAACTATGTTTACATTCCCTTTTTTTTTTATAGTTTCCAGTTGTCATATGAACTTTTTTCCCCCCCTTTTTTTTCCTTTCTTTTTGTTAATTACTTAATTGCTACATCACAAATTGGTTAAAATTTGCACGTCTCTTCATTAGAATTATGCCAAACTTTGCATATAAGTTATCCACATGCATTCAACTTTTTTTTTTTTTTACAGCAGTTTCTACTTTTGATACCAATCTTTAATTCTTCTTCAATTATATGTTCAAAATGTAGTAATCACACGTATGAATAGTTTTTTTTTTTTTTTTTTTTTAAATAATATATAGTCAGTTTCTAAAATGGCTATATATATATATATGGAGTTTTGATCAGTCGGAAAATGGCAAAAGCTTGTTACTATGCCATTTAAACTTCAGTTGTGAAAAAAATGGCTGAAAATGAATTTGTGATTTCAATAGAAGAGCTATCGCCAACCGATTCCAGCTGGGAGGAGAAATTTAATAGATTGATGAAGGAAGAAGGAGATGATGAACAAGAAGTTGATCCAATGACATTCCCCAAGCCAAAGATTCAAAGGGTTCCACCAATGCTTCGAGATCGAAAGAATTTCGAAAAGTACTTCGAGCCAAGAGCTGTATCCCTTGGTCCTCTTCATCATGGCAAGCCAAAACTCCAGGTTGCAGAGAAATACAAGCCCAAACTCACAAAGAGATTCATAAAAGACAGAGGCACTGACAAGGGAAAAGATTTATACAAGAAGATTTGGAACAACATAAAGGAACTCAGGGATTGCTTCGATGAGGAGGTGACCAAGAACTGGGACAATGAGACTTTGGCCTGGATGTTGTTCTTGGATGGCTGTTCAACACTGCAGTTCATTCACAGCCTTGTTAGAAATGAGCTAAAGAAGTTCAAGATCAAAAACGATCAAATTGCCTTCTCTCAGCAGGATCTGTTCTTGCTGGAGAACCAACTTCCCTATCGACTCCTCAAGCTCTTGATGAATGGTGATAACAACGATAAGAACAGCAAGAATGAGTACGAGGAATCCATCAAGAAATTTATAGGTATGCATGTTATGGCTCCACCCAAGTACATGAGCAAAGTAACAGTAAACATGGAACCAGAGCCGGCTCATCTTCTGGGGCTCCTCCAATCAACACTTCTTGACCAACCCCCCAAAACGACTCAGCCTCAAATGCCACCAGCAGCCAAGGAGAAAAAGACTGGTCGTCGCGAAAAGGAGAAGATGTTAGATCATAAGATATCCTATCGCAATGTTCAAGAACTTAAAGCTGCTGGGATCCAGTTAAAGCCAAGTGGAACTTTCTCCTTAAAAGAGATAGATTTTAATTCTCTTTGCTTTGCAGGTTATCTGAAGCTTCCTCCATTGATAGTGGATGATTCCACAGGGCCATTGTTTTTCAACCTCATAGCCTACGAGATGTGCCCAGATAATTTCCTTACCGACTATGGAGTTACCTCCTACGTAAGCTTCTTGGATTCACTCATTGATGATGCAGTAGACGTAAAAGATCTAAGGTATGCAAATGTACTTGAGAACTCTCTTGGAAGTGATGCAGAGGTAGCAGAACTCTTCAATGAAATAGGAACTGATCTGGTTCCTAATCCTGAGGCATACATGGAAGTGAAGGACAGAATCCAAAAGCACTACGAAAACAAGTGCACGACGTGGATGGCTCAAGTCTATTATGACCATTTTAGCAATCCATGGACTATCATGGCTTTTAATGCTGCCTTGGTTGCACTTGCTTTGAGTGGTGTTCAGACTTGGTTTTCTGTGTTTTCTTCCAGTCCCTGTGATGATTTCTGCAAAAAATTTACTATGCCTCACAAGCCATGAGTTTTCACCATACAATAAGGCCTAAAGCGTTTTTCTTTCTGCAAGCAATATCTTTTGAAAGTGGCTTCAGTGAGGAGATTTGTTTGCTTCTTTGATTATGTTTATAGATTCTGTATTTATTCTCGAAGAACTGTTGTTTCCTGATGTCATTATTTGTGCAAAAATTAGAACATGTTTTCTAATTTCTAATAAACACATATTTACAATTTGGAACCTCATTATGTTTGATAAGTTCAATTCATTATATGCTGGATTTGGTGATCGGCTCAGCCTGTTCGAAGGATACAGGTCCTCAGCTTTATGCTATCCCAGCCTATAATCGAATACTGGTTTTATATGGGCCAATCATGGGATAGTCCATGACAAATGTGGCAGAATTTCTTTGCTCTAGGCGGATCCCCTGAAGAAAATGTTCCAGATACTAGTTGTAGTCTTGTAGAAGAGATAAACTGATTGCTTAATACAGAGAAAGGATGATTTTGCATCATGCCATGCAGTCACAAATTTTAAGCCAGAATATATAGAATAAAATAGCCACCAGCAATAACCATATATTTGTGGGGAATCATATTCAGGGATTTACCCATAAAGCATGCATTTATATCTTCTCATAAATCTAGACAGTCTTAATTTGGTTATATAAGCAAGATAAGTGCAACGCACACAGATTTTGCTTCACAGCTACTGAGTGAGAGTGAACATTTAAGTAATCCAGCTGATGATAGTTTTATTAATAATAATGGATCTGCCAAGGACTCTATTTATTGGTACTACTGCGCACACACACCATTCAGCCAAGGAACTGAACAATGTGGGAATCACATTCAGGGCAGTGCCAGCAAAAGTGGTAGAGATGTTGCTTTTGCAACAATCTTCTTGTTGTTGTTGGGAGAGTTGACACTTGCTCCATTTTTTATTTTTTATTTTTTTATTTTTATTTTAAGACTCCTAAAAAATTGATGCCGCTAAAATGGTGGCCCGGAAGAACATACCCTGCACCTGCAGGTGGCCTTGATGATGATGATGATTTCTGGGTAACATCTTATATATACTTCATCAACTCACGCCCATTTCAGTACCACCTGGACTCTTCTTTCTTTCCTCGGTGCAGCTTTTGCCATAGCTCTTACTCTCATTCAGACCGCAAACCCACCCAAATAATATACATATTACATTAATTAATTAATGCCATATATATGTGTGTGCAAGCTTCATCCATCTGAATATATATATAACGATCTTCGTTTTTATGCTACTGTAATTGCATATGGACCTTTTTCTTTTTTTGGTCTGTCTTGCTTTATATTACTTTAAAATTATGTCAAACTTTGCAAACTAGTTAAACTAAGCACTGTCCAGATGCATTCATACTCTCTTGCTGGCATAATGTTTCTGCTTTTGGTACCCATAGCATCTTTACCCAAAAATTTAGTTAAATATTTCATAGATATTTAGTGATTTTTTTTTTTATATATATATATTTTTCTTCAATAAGAATTTTAGTTCATTTCATGCCAACCCAGTAGAATAATTCTAATCAGCAAAAGAAAAGAAAAAATATAGAATAATTTTAAATACAACAAACAAAATGATTAAATATACTTTATGTAGTTTTCCATGGCATGAACATCTAACCTAGAGAAAAGAATGACACAAAACGCAATGTAAAATGAGGACGCAAATTCGGACCCCGCCTACTAATGTAGGTTCACATAGTCTAAAGGCCTGGTTGGCCATAACTAAGCCCAAAGAATGACGGCCCATTGTATCTTCCTCTCTCCCGGATCTCGGGTCAAATAAGAGGCCCGATAACATCCGATTAAATTAAAATTGTAAAATAATTCAGTTATTATCTCCCACATTAAACAGTAAAGTTTCCCAATAAAATTTTCAAGGCGATCATTTAGTCCTCATTCTTCTAGAAAGTAATATTGGATTGCTTGATAGCAAACATTACTGAATATTCTGATACACGGATGAACAACTGTAAGATTTATGGTTTCAAGAAATGAATAAAACTTTTGATAGAGAATTACTATCCAGTTGAAAACGTAAAGTATGTAAATTGGAGAAAGAAATTAAAAGTGCATAAGATTCTGGTTTAACAGAGTAGTTAAGAGATTCTTAAAGCAATCATTTCTCTTGCTACTGCATCTTCTCTACAAATTTGGCAAGCAATTCTAGTTCTGCCGTGTCAGTTAAAGTTTAAAAGCACTACTGGTCCACAGAATAAAGTATACTGCAAACTTGGACTTGTATATTTATATATATATATATATATGTGGTGTGTATAATAGTACACATATGATTCTCATCAAAGACAGACACTAGAAAGTTTTGATAAATAAATTGCTGCAATCTGCATAAAAATGGAGGGTCGTGAGGAAGGGTGTTTGATTTTCGAAGAGGAGCTGTCCACAAAAAGAACAATAATCAGAGAAAAGGCAGAAGATAGCAACCAGCTGATGAGCCAGAGCAACCCTCCTAAGCAACTACTCAATATCGTCATCGAACCAGTCGGTACCTCTGCAACTTCATCACCAACTTCTTCTTTAGTCAGTCTTGATGAATGGCTTAATGCCATAATCAAGCCTGAAAGTGATGCATCAGCTGGAAGCAACGTCCAACTTAAGAGGCCAGCAGCCAAGATTCGAAAGGTCCCGGGGATGCTTCGGGATATCGACTCGAACAAGGATTGCTATGATCCTATGGTGGTGTCCATTGGACCTTATCATCATGGGAAACCTCAACTCCAGGAGATTGAGGATCTCAAGATTAAACTGGCAAAGCAGTTTGTGGCAGGAATTAGTGGAGAACCGATTCATGCTCTGTACGATAAAGTCAAGGAGGTGGCTATGGAAGCAAGGGGATACTACGACGATCATGAAATGGAAGCCCATGGAGAAGATATGGAAAAATTCACAAGGATGATGTTCCTTGATGGTTGTTTCATTCTACAGTACATTTATATGATGATCGACGCAGAAAGGCGCACCAAATTAGGGATGAAAAACCATCTGGTAGCATTTGTCCAGCGAGACTTGTTCCTGTTGGAGAACCAGCTGCCTTACATTGTCCTGGAGGCGTTGATGAGCATGCGGTTTAAGGGTGGTGATGAAGGAAAGGCGACGATCGATAACTTCATCAAACAAACTCAGTCTCTTCCCCCTAAACCAAAATCATTTTTTTATCGTAACTTCCAATTCAGAAGAAGCAGCAGCAGCAGCAGCAGCAGAAGCAAACCAAAAACGCCTGCAAAGAGTGGTACTGGTCCAGCGCCCAAGGCCCCAGGAGACACCAAAGCAGCAGCGGACCGCACAGATGGAAGAGGAGGTTCTGCAGAGCCTGGTGAAGCGTCCAAATCCGGAGACATGAAAGCAGCAGCCGACACCCAAGCTGAACCTTCTCAACAAGTTCATCTTCATCTTCTTGACATACTGAGGAAAAGCTTTGTGAGCGTCCCAGATGCTGCGAGTAGGAAAAATGGCAAATCAGATTCAGCAAAATACAAGGCCAGAACTCATGAATGGTACTCATACCGTTCAGCCAAGGAACTGAAGACTGTGGGAATCAGATTCAAGGCCAGCGAAAGCGGTAGCTTTAGCGATGTTCATTTTTCGTCTCGCTTCTTGCTTTCGGGAGAGCTGACACTTCCTCCATTGACAGTTGACGACTCCACCAAATCCTTGCTGCTCAACATGGTGGCTTTTGAGATGAGCCCTGATGGCCCTGATGATTTCTGCGTCACATCTTATATATGTTTGATGGACTCACTGCTTGATCAGGTTGAAGATGTCGTCGAATTGAGAAATCGCGATATTCTTATGAATTATCTAGGCAGCGACCAACAAGTTGCCGATCTGTTTAACGACATTTCCAAGAACTTGGTTCCACACCCTCATGTTTATAATGAGGTTAAGTACAGGATTGAAGAGCATTACAAGAACAGGGTCAAGATTTGGGTGGCTGATTGGCTTCACACCCATTTTAGTAGCCCTTGGACTGTTCTTGCATTCGTTGGTGCTATCTTTGCCATCATTCTCAGTCTCATTCAGACCTATCTCGCAGCAAACCCACCCAAATGATCAATCCATGGTAAATTTTGACATATTTCTATATAATATCTATATACGGATTTGGATTATTTCATATAAATATGTTTTTTGTGTTTCTAATTTTTGTTTATTTATGATATTATATATATATGCATGCAATAAATACTTATACATATATATATATATATGTATGTATGCTGAGCTAGCTAGTTAGCTAACTTGGAGCCTTGTATTCATTAATATTTTAATAAAAGGAGCTTTGGTGGTTTGCTATATTAACATGTAAATGTTGGAAAATGCTATGAAATAATGATTATATTTATAAGCTTCATCTATCTGATCTTCATTTTTTTGTTTTCATTCTGCATAACTATAAATGGATGGTTGGATAATGATTAAAACAAGTACTTTTGACTTTTAAGTGAGTCCTTAAAGCAATTAAAGTTAAACTACGGTTTTCTTTATCCAACAATAAAAAACAAGAGATATATTGATTGCTTAATACAGAGAGAGGATGATTTTGCATCATACCATGCAGTCACAAACGTTAACCCAGAAAATATATAGAATAAAATGGCCACCAGACATAACACCATATTTGCAGGGAATCATATTCAGGGCATTACCATGCATCAGAAGCACTAAACAACTCCTTGGTGTCATTCAAATTTTCTCAAAAAGTTACTAGACAGTCTTAGTTTGGTTATGTAAGCAAGGTAAGTAAAACTTACAGATTTTGCTTCCCAGCTGATTTTCCTTATAAATTCAGATCACCAACTAGTTTCATAAATCTACTAGTTAATTCTATAATACTGGCACAAATGATCTCTAGTCCAACCACATATTTTCACGTATCAAAGTTTGGCACTCTTAAGGAAAGGGCTGTAATATTTTTGACAGATTGCCACTTCGAAAGCATTGCATACGCAATTGGCAGCAAATAAAGCAGTTGAAGTAATAAAATATTGCAATGCCTATGTAAAGAATTAAAAAATAATAATAATAGAAAATAAAAAGCGTGCAATGAGACAAGATTCTCCGTTAAGATAGTAGCACACAAGGGAATTTTCCAAAGTAGACCGTTTTCTTTTATAACCTTGGGATCAGGAGCAAATAACGTTTTTAACTATTATTGCTGGTTCCATGTGTTTCACATAGTAGATCCTTGCTTACAGATTAGTTTCCAAAGATTGATCTATGTATGTCGTTGTCTGAAGCTAAAACACATTCCCGCAATGTCTCTACTTTCTTTTCATGCTAAGAAAATGACCATTCAAGCAAAGAAAAATTCCAAACCTCTAGAACCTCACTCTGCATTTTAAAGACAGTATATTTCAATAAAACCGATAAAAGACTGCCTACAAGATTGCTTTTTGTGGGCACCAACCTAAAAATATTGATCATACAGCGCCCATTATTAATGATCCCAGACAAACCATAACCTCTCCCAAACAGAAACTTCTATACCAAACTTAAACAGCATTTATAAGAAAAATTTATATGCTCATATAAACTCTATTCCTTAACCACTTACTCTCCAAGTATAATCTCTACTAATCTACTAACCTGAGCAAGTATTACAGTCCCCAACATTTTAGTATGATTGTCGGATGAATTTTTGGGCGTTACAACAGGAATAAATTGAATGTACTTAACAGGAGATAAAACAAGCCAAAGAAGATTAAGCAACCCATATACTTATATTTTAACAAAAAAGTTTTTTTTTTTTTTTTTTTTTTGGGTGTAATAATAAATACTAAAATTATGATATGCTGCTAGGACTTGCAAACTATTCTTTCCCAGTATCTCATGCTTGGCTAAGAAAAAAGGCATAAATGTTGGGGGAGAAAATAATAACTTATACCATATGAAATGACTTCTACAAGACTTTTACATATATATACATATATATATATATATATATATTTATAAAACATTCATACATTCAATGGGATCCACATATATAATAACCTATAAAACACTTTAACACCTACACACCTGACACTACTAACTTGGACAAGATAGCTCTTTCTCTAGGAGCCTACTCTACTCACTTTAATACGTACACCACTTACACAGACACACATTAGACTCTACCACAACTTTGCTCTCAGTCACACTAACCGAGAGCCTTCTTGGAGCTCCCTTGCTAGCTCACCAAGCAGGGAAGCCAAAGCTTCCTTTTATACTTGACAAAGTCGGTTGCTTTGGCTTACTCAAAGCTTCTAGACTTCTCTACTGTGTCCTTGCTCTCATCATCAATTTTAGATATTTTTTTCACAAATTCCAATGCTCGACTTCCAACCAAGTATATCAAATATACTAGTTAATTCTAGAATCTTCTAGGTCAATATTGACCCTTCAATTCTCCCCCTCAATATTGACTTCCCATTCTTTCTTTTCTTCTTGAGTGCTGAAAAATTATCCCATTCTTCCTTTGGTGTCTTGGCATCTCCAGTAGGCTTTGATATTATCTCCTCGGTGGTAGTCTTAATTACCAACATGCCTTACCAGCTTTGATCTTTTCACTTCATCAAAGCAGCAATATTTATTGGCGACATAATCGCCTCCAAGGATCTCCCAGAGATCCTATCCTTGAAAATAAAACTCCATATGCAACGACCACATATATTATAATTTATACCATTGAGCTTCCACATACCTTCCATCTTTTGAAGGTTACCTATCGTGGTTTGATGGTCCGCTCACACACCAAACAAGCTTGGTTCCAAACAACAAGCTCCACAATCCCAGATTGTGCACGATCATACGAAGCTCCTCCAACAATGGTTTTTAACCACCTTTCGCCATCGCAGTCCCAGACTGCCTCTATGTGACATCGCGATCCTTGATCGCCTCGCAACTTTCATGGTCCTTGACCATCCTTTCTAGCACTCGTGGTCTTCAACCATTCACCACACGATTCTTGATCGTCTCCTTCAATATTGTGATCACCAACGCTTATGCTTTGGTCCCTAACAAACTCTTACATACCAATCTTTTATACCAACCAAGACAACAAAACTAAATTACAAGATCCACTAAACTACCATTCCATTGGATCTAACGCTGCTCTGATACCAAATTGTTGGGGGAGAAAATAATAACTTATACCATATGAAATGACTTCTACAAGACTTTTACATATATATACATATATATATATATATATATATATATATATATATTTATAAAACATTCATACATTCAATGGGATCCGCATATATAATAACCTATAAAACACTTTAACACCTACACACCTGACACTACTAACTTGGACAAGATAGCTCTTTCTCTAGGAGCCTACTCTACTCACTTTAATACGTACACCACTTACACAGACACACATTAGACTCTACCACAACTTTGCTCTCAGTCACACTAACCGAGAGCCTTCTTGGAGCTCTCTTGCTAGCTCACCAAGCAGGGAAGCCAAAGCTTCCTTTTATACTTGACAAAGTCGGTTGCTTTGGCTTACTCAAAGCTTCTAGACTTCTCTACTGTGTCCTTGTTCTCATCCTCAATTTTAGATATTTTTTTCATAAATTCCAATGCTCGACTTCCAACCAAGTATATCAAATATACTAGTTAATTCTAGAATCTTCTAGGTCAATATTGACCCTTCAATAAACTTATAGAGAAAGCTTTAGTGGACGATGACAGGTAAACAATCACCAAATATTCAGCCTTTACCACAGTTATTGGATATGTATCAACTGAAATACAGTCCATCGTATCAATGTGAAGTCCAGCCGCACCAACCAACCGCACCAACCACACAACCTCACCAACCACAGCCTCACCAACCACAGCCACCATTGTTGACAGCCACCATTGTTGATCAACAATTGTGGGCTAAGATGTTGAAAAGTGTGGCCTTGTAAGCCTATAAATAGGCTCCTTACCATTTCATGAAAACCAAGCCAAGAGAGCAAGAGAAAACTCCAAGAGAGAGAGTTGTTTAAGTTCCAGAGAGAACTTAAGAGAAGAGTGAGCAATTCCAGAGAGAATTGGAGAGTGAAGAGAGAGGTTCCAAGAGAGAATCCTCCATGAGAGAAGTTTTTATTTTTGTATTCTATTTTTAAGAGATTAATAGAATTCTTTTATTTTCTTCTCATATTTCTTCTCTAAAGTGGTCAGAGAACCACAACAAGTGGTATCAGAGATCCTGGTTGAGAGCTTGGGTCCAAAATTTGAAGAAACAAAGCCATTGTTCTTCAAGTTGGTGTTTCGGAAAGTTGTTCAAATAATTAATTTGACAATCCCAGGTGAAAGTACCCGACGAGAGGAGAACAACGAAGTTCGCCGGAGAGAAAACGAACGTCCCACGCGCCCGCACGCGCCGCCTGAAATTTTTCTGCAACTGTTCACGCGCCCACGCGCCGCACGCGCCGTCTGGAGGTTGAAGACGACCACGTCATCAGCCACGTCAGCAGCCACGTCAGCACACCTGCCACGTCATCTGCCACGCCAGCCGACACGTCATCTGCCACGTGTCGCCACGTCATCTGCCACGTGGTGCCACGTCAGCACCATCTGCCACGTCAGCAATATTTTCTGAAATTACGGAAAAGCCCCTGAAGTTTCGGAAATTACGGAACAGCCCTGAATTATTGGAAATTACAGAGTGACCCCTGTAGTTTTCTGAAATTACGGTGAAGCCCCTGAACTATTGGAAATTACAGATTGACCCCTGAAGTTTCTGTATTTGCAGGTTGACCCAGAAATTTTGTGAAATTACAGTTTTGCCCCAAAATTTCTGGTAATTATATTTTGACCCCGGAAGAGTCAAGTCCACCATTTTCGGCCGTTCCGGACGCAACGGTTAACTCCGTTTTGCCAAATTCAGCTCCAATTTTGGTCAAGCCATAATGTCAATGGAAGAATCATCTTCGGGAGCTATGGTTAAGCTCACTGCCACAAATTATACACTTTGGAGACCTCGGATGGAAGATCTCCTCAATTGTAAGGATCTGTTTGATCCTATAGAAGCTAAAGGCGAAAACCCCGATCCCAGCAAAGTAGCAGAATGGAAGAAATTAAACAAGAAAACGATCGGTCAGATCAGGCAATGGATCGACCACAGTGTCTTCCATCATGTAGCGAAGGAAACGGATGCATATGCCCTCTGGACAAAATTGGAGGACATGTACCAGGCCAAGACTGCTCGGAACAAAGCCCTGTTGCTTAAGCGATTGGTACATCTAACATTACAGAGTGGAACTTCTGTAGCCGAGCATACCAGTGAGTTCCAGAGCTTGGTAAATCAACTATCTGCTGTGGATTACCAACTAGGGGATGAGGATCAGGCCCTCCTACTTCTAAGCTCTCTTCCAGACAGTTGGGAGACATTGGTAGTCTCTCTCAGCAATTCGGCCCCGAATGGCAAACTTACTCTGTCTATGGTTAAGGATGCCCTATTTAATGAAGAGGCCAGGAGAAAGGACATTGGCATGGATCAGTCACATGCCCTCGTCACAGAGAGAGGAAGACAGCAAAGAGGTGGTCGAGATAGGGGGAGAGGCAGGAGCAAGAGCAGAGGCAGATCTACAGATGGTAGAAAATCATCGTATAAGTGCTATCATTGTGGCCTGGAGGGTCACATGAAGAAGAACTGCAGAAAGTTGTTGAGAGAGCAGAGACTCCAAGGTAATCAGCCGAAGAAGGATGGAGAGACACTAGTCACTTGTACAGGAGAAGTGGCGCTCTGCTCCACCGAAGAAGAGACATGCCTTCATATATCAACCCAAGATGTTGAGTGGGTAGTCGATACTGCAGCATCCTACCATGTCACTCCACACAGAGATTTCTTTAAAACGTACAAAGCAGGAGACTTTGGTACAGTAAAGATGGGAAATTCCAGTTTCGCAAAGATTATGGGAACTGGTGATATTCAGATAAAAACGAATGTTGGTTGTACAATCACTTTGAAGGATGTCCGTCATGTTCCAGATCTTCGGCTTAATCTACTTTCGGGAGTAGCTTTAGACAAGCAAGGCTATGACAACTACTTCAGCAAAGGCACATGGAAAATGACGAAAGGTGCCATAGTTGTTGCCCGAGGACATATTTGTGGAACGTTGTACAAGACTCATGTGAAGATATGTGCAGACAGCCTCAATATTGCAGAAGGAGAGGCGTCTCAAAATCTGTGGCACCAGAGACTCGGTCACATGAGTGAAAAAGGATTGACCACTTTGGCAAGGAAGAAGCTTATCACTGTTTGCAAGGATGCTGCGCTAGATCCTTGTAATCACTGCTTGTTTGGTAAGCAACATAGAGTCTCCTTCAGTTTCTCTGCATCGAGAAAATCAGAGTTGCTTAGTCTGGTGCACTCTGATGTTTGTGGTCCCATGGAGGTGGAATCATTAGGTGGCAACAAGTATTTCCTGACCTTCATTGATGATGCTTCACGGAAGGTGTGGGTATATTTCTTGAAGACAAAGGACCAGGTACTGGATTACTTCAAACTGTTTCATACCATGGTAGAGCGTGAAACAGGAAAGAAGCTGAAATGTCTCCGCTCAGATAATGGAGGCGAATATACTTCCAAGGAGTTCGATGCCTACTGCAGAAGACACGGCATTCGACATGAGAAGACGGTCCCTCGCACCCCACAACATAATGGAATAGCAGAAAGAATGAACCGAACCATTATGGAAAAGGTCAGAAGTATGCTCAGTATGGCTAAGCTGCCAAAGCCATTCTGGGGAGAAGCTGTTCGTGCCGCCTGTTACTTAATCAACAGATCACCGTCAGTACCGTTGAATTTTGAAATTCCGGAGAAAGTGTGGTCGGGTAAGATTCCCTCCTACTCTCATTTAAGAGTGTTTGGTTGTATAGCTTATGTACATGTATCCAAGGAGCTCAGACAGAAGCTCGATGCAAGATCTACTCCATGCATCTTTATAGGATATGGAGACGAAGAATTTGGATACAGGTTATGGGACCCGAAAACCAAGAAGGTTATTAGAAGCAGGGATGTAGTATTCCAAGAAAACCAGAAAATGGAAGACATTGAAAAGCCCAGAATGTCTCCTAATTATAGTTCTAGTGCCGAGAATTTTTGTCCTAATCCAGCACCAGCACAAATAGCCACAGAGGATAATGAGGTGCATGAAGATATACCAGAAGCAGACCAGGAGGAAGAAGGGGATAATGAGCAGGGGGAGACTCAATCCTCTCAAGCAGCTGCAGGGCCATCACAGCGGTCAGATGATGGTACACCTCCTGAAACCAGTGGTTTACAAGTTCGGAGATCTGAGCGAGGCCGAATTCCATCAAAGAGATTTCCAGAATCTGAGTATATTCTGCTTACTGAAGAAGGGGAGCCAGAGAGTTTCCAGGAAGCTGTTTCTCTTCAAGAGAAGGAAAAGTGGCTGCAAGCAATGCAAGATGAGATGGAATCCTTGCAGAAAAATCATACTTATGAGTTGGTTAAGCTTCCAACAGGAAAGAAGGCACTAAAGAATAAATGGGTGTTCAAGCTCAAGAAAGATGGCAGCGGAAAGGTGGTGAAACACAAAGCCCGAATGGTGGTCAAAGGATTTCTTCAGAAGAAAGGAATTGACTTTGATGAGATTTTTTCACCAGTGGTAAAAATGACTTCAATTCGAGTCATTTTTGGTTTAGTAGCAAGTCTAAACCTAGAGCTTGAGCAGATGGATGTGAAGACAGCATTTCTTCACGGTGATTTACATGAAGAAATCTACATGGAGCAGCCAGAAGGATTTGAGGTTTCAGGGAAAGAAAACCTCGTATGCAAGCTAAAGAAGAGCTTGTATGGCCTCAAGCAAGCACCAAGACAATGGTATAAGAAGTTTGACTCGTTTATGGTGAGTCAAGGCTATAAAAGGACTGCAGCAGACCAGTGTGTTTACATTCAAAAATTTTCAGGTGGAAACTTCATTGCACTTTTGCTATATGTGGACGACATGTTGATCGTTGGACAAGATGCAATGAAGATTAGTAAGCTGAAGAAAGAATTGTCTAAGTCTTTTGATATGAAAGACTTAGGACCAGCTCAACAAATTTTGGGAATGCAAATAATCCGAGACAGGAAGAAGAGAAGGTTATGGCTATCTCAAGAGAAGTATGTTGAACGGGTGATAAAGAGATTCAACATGGATAAAGCCAAACCGGTCAGCATTCCACTTGCAAATCATTTTAAGTTGAGTAAGAGAATGTGCCCCTCATCCAAAGAAGAGATAGAGGAGATGGCTTCAGTACCATATTCTTCAGCGGTAGGAAGTCTGATGTATGCAATGGTGTGTACCAGACCAGACATTGCTCATGCAGTAGGTGTTGTGAGCAGATTTCTTTCAAATCCTGGAAAGAAACACTGGGAAGCAGTCAAATGGATTCTCAGGTATCTTAAAGGTACATCGAAGCTGTGCTTGTGCTACGGGGGAGGTGACCCAATCTTAGAAGGCTATACAGATGCAGATATGGCCGGAGACCCTGATAATAGAAAGTCTACATCAGGTTATCTCTACACTTTTGCAGGGGGAGCTGTGTCATGGCAGTCAAGATTGCAGAAGTGTGTTGCTTTATCCACTACTGAAGCAGAGTACATTGCCGCAGCGGAAGCGGGTAAGGAAATGTTGTGGTTAAAGCGTTTTCTCACAGAATTGGGCATCAAGCAAGAAGACTACAAGATACATTGTGATAATCAAAGTGCCATGGATTTGAGCAAAAACTCAATGTATCATTCCCGTACAAAGCACATTGACATTCGCTATCATTGGATACGCGAAGTAATAGGTCAACAGTTGCTGAAACTGTTGAAGATTCACACAAAAGAGAATCCAGCAGATATGCTAACAAAAGTTGTTGCTCAAGAGAAGCTGAAGCTATGCAGAGACATAGCTGGAATAGATGGCAGATGACCATCAGTTTTAAATGCGACTGGAGGGGGAGAATTGTGAAGTCCAGCCGCACCAACCAACCGCACCAACCACACAACCTCACCAACCACAGCCTCACCAACCACAGCCACCATTGTTGACAGCCACCATTGTTGATCAACAATTGTGGGCTAAGATGTTGAAAAGTGTGGCCTTGTAAGCCTATAAATAGGCTCCTTACCATTTCATGAAAACCAAGCCAAGAGAGCAAGAGAAAACTCCAAGAGAGAGAGTTGTTTAAGTTCCAGAGAGAACTTAAGAGAAGAGTGAGCAATTCCAGAGAGAATTGGAGAGTGAAGAGAGAGGTTCCAAGAGAGAATCCTCCATGAGAGAAGTTTTTATTTTTGTATTCTATTTTTAAGAGATTAATAGAATTCTTTTATTTTCTTCTCATATTTCTTCTCTAAAGTGGTCAGAGAACCACAACAATCAAGGTTGCAAAATGCCGCAGGACAATTGGCAACCCAATTAGAGTTCCATTGTGTTTTTCAACCCAGCATTTCTCAAATTTCTAATGATCATATTAAGCAAGGAAAGCATATAATCTCTATCTCCCACATCACTATATTAAAGTTTTATCATAACCAGGAAATAAAAAATAAAAAATAAATAAATAAAGTATTTCATGCACTGGTGGAGAGTAGACGGGACTACATAATAGTTGTGCAACCAGGGCCTCTCGAACAGTGCCTTGTAAGACGTGTCAGCATTGATAATGTAGAACTTCGCCTCTGACTGGAGACTGGCCAGCTTCAGGGGAAGGATAAGAAGAAGAAGGAGATTAATATTTTGAAAGACGGCAGACAAAGCTTGAAAGACCTGGCAACTATTAATTAAACTCTCCTTAACTCGGTTTCGGTAATATATCTTAGTTTTGTCGGTGGAAATGGTTCCCATTATTGGATTGCTTTCCTCGGTATCAAACATGACTGAATATTTCTGATACATGTACGGATGGACAACTGTAAGTAAATAGTTTTAAGAAATGAATAAAAATTTTATGACAGATATATTCATTTAATAAAGCAAAGTGGGCAATTATAAAAAGAATTTGCTACTGGATGAGAACTTTGTTTGACTGACTTGTAATTAAGATTCTTAAAGCGTTAATGGTTCTCTTGCGAGTACATCACTTTATAATTTTGTCAAGCAATTCCGATTCGGCTGTGTTAGTCAAGTTAAAAGACACTACTGGTCCGTAAAACGTAGTTGAAACTTGACTTACAATAGGCATGATTACATAGTGTAAGTTTTTAACTCTAGCCAGTTAATTTGTTTTGTATTGGATGGCCAAGATATTGGCACTTGTATGTTAGGATTTAGTCTATAGAAAAATCCAATTGCGGCCTTTTAGTTTTGCTGTGGAGATCCCGTGGGGATGGTGAACTTTTCTTTGGTAATCTGACTTTTAAAATATATGATATAGGGAAAATTTCCTCCCCTGTTTTCTTCAAATTCTAGATTCTGAAATATGAGTGTTGTTTGATTGAAATATGTATATATATATATTTATATAATTGCTGTGTGTTTTTGTTTCATTCACGGGAGATTGGAGTTGCCGCAATATATATATATATTTATATATATGAATATACAGACTTGTGTTGCTATTAAATTGTTCTTCATATCATTGCAGTCTGCAGGTTACACGTACACCTAGCTGTCCAAACAGCTGGCAAGAGTAGATTTGAAAAGTAGCTAGATTTTCTGATGGCGGCTCGTGAGGGTGGTTTGGTTTTGAAAGAAGAGATATATGCAGCGAAAAGAAGAATAATCAGAGAAAATCCAGAAGCACCAGAAGGTAGTAGCCGGCAGAGCAATGATCAAGCAGAGCACAGTATTGACATCAAAGAAGAAGTTGGTAATAATGAGGAATTCTTTGACTCCATAGTCAATCCTGAATTAGACAACAACAACCTGCCGTGGCCCAAGATACCAAAGGTTGCGGACGCGCTTCGTAATATCGAATCACACGAGGGTTGTTATGATCATGTGGTGGTTTCCATCGGGCCCTATCATCATGAGAAACCTCATCTCCTGGTGAATGAGAAGCTCAAGCTTAAATGGGCAAAGCAATTTGTTGCGGACATGTTTCCTGATAAGGAACAGATCAAGATGCCTGGCCTGCTGAAGGAGAAAGTCAACGAAGTGTACAAGGAAGTTGAGAACGTAGAGGATGCAGCAAGGACATACTACGATAGTGATCACACGAAGAAATTCAGCAAGAAGGAATTCACAGAAATGATGTTCCTTGATGGTTGCTTCATTCTACATTTCATCTATATGCATAGCGAAAAGCCCGATGAAATGGGGATGAAAAGCCTTATCATAGCTCTTGTCCGGCAAGACTTGTTTCTGTTGGAGAACCAACTCCCTTACATTGTCCTCGAGAGTTTGATGAGGAAGAGGTTTGAGGAGGCCGATACTAAAGCCAAAGAAAGGGGCACCATCGGCAAGGCGGAGGCCAAAAATAAAGCCGAAGTAAATGGCATCAACAACAATTACATCAAGAAGTTCATCGAGGTCATCCGGGGTGATCAACCCCATACACCACGATTACCCTTTCATGACATCTGCTGTTTCCGAAACCACAAACGAGTTACTGTAACTGAAAATAATGTATCCGTACATCATCTTCTTCACCTATTGAGGGAAAATTTTGCGGGTTCAAAAAAGGAGGAAACAGTTCCCATCAAGAACAACTGTTGGCAATCATTCCGTTCAGCCAAAGAACTGAAGAATGCGGGAAGTAAAGATCCTTTCAAGATCAACAGTTGGCATTCATTCCGTTCAGCCAAAGAACTGAAGAATGCGGGAATCAAATTCAAGCCCAACAGCAATGGTAAATTTAGCGATGTTCGTTTTGAATCTTGCCTCTGGCTGTCGGGAAAGCTCATACTTCCTCCATTAATCGTCGATGACTCCACAAAATCCATGCTGCTAAACTTGGTGGCCATGGAGACATGCTCTGATCACGGCCCTGAAGATTTCTGGGTAACATCTTATATATGCTTGATGGACCTTTTGTTGGATACTGTCGAAGATGTGATTGTACTGAGAAATCATAACATTCTCATGAACTGTCTAGGCAGCGACCAACAGGTGGCTGACCTTTTTAACGAGATTTCTAAGAACTTGGTTCCACATCCTAAAGCTTATTCTACTATTAAAGCCGGCATTGAGGCGCATTACAAGAACTGGTGCAAGATTTGGGTGGCTGAATGGATTAACACCCATTTTAGTAGCCCTTGGACTGTTCTTGCTTTCCTGGGTGCAATTTTGGCCATCGTTCTAAGTTTCATTCAGACCTATGTAGCAATAAAACCAGACAAAAATGGTCCATAATGCCATGAATGGTAAACTATATATATATATATATATATATCGCAGCAAACCCACCCAAATAATGCCAATGCATGCATGTTAAATTTTTAAAATATATATTTGTTTCTTATATATTTACATATATGTGGATTTGGATTTTTACTTATAAATATGTTTTGCGTGTTTGTAATTTTGTTAATTTATTGTGATATTATATATATGCATCTAATAAATACATATATATATATATATATATGTATACTGAAGCTAGCTAGCCAGCTTGGAGCCTTATATACATTAATATTGTAAATAAAAGGAGATTTGGTGGTTTGCTTAACATGTAAATGTTGGAAAATGCTATGAAATAATGATTATATATAAGCTCCATCTATCCGATCTTTCCTTTCCTGTTTTCATTCTTTAAAACCATAAATGAATGGATAATAAATATAACAACTTTCTTGTAATTGAGTCCTTAAAGCAATTAAAGTTAAGCTATGGTTTTCTTTTTCTAACAATCCCAAGTGCTTCTTCGGCCGTTCCTTTCTCTTTGGATACGAACTGATTAAATTAATATATATATATATAGAGAGAGAGAGAGAGATAGAGAGAGAGAAAGAGAGAGATTCTACATACACACTCTTTTATCTAATGCAATTCAAAATCAGAGGAAAGAATTAATTAAATAGTCGGAGTGAGAAAAGAAGCCGGCCAACAGGAAATTTTTAAATTATTTTTTTCCAAGCAATGAGAACGTCGGAATTAGAATCAAATTAAAGAATGTCTTTGATCGTAATTTGTTGTTTCCCATGTGTTTCACATTGTACATTTCTCCTCTTCTTTTTCTCCTTCTTCTTTTTTGATTTGAAGCTAGCTTTGCTTATAGTTTGATTTGAAGGATTGATCCTTGTCGTTAGAAGCAAGATATATATATACAATTCCCACAACATTATCTTTACTAATTACTTTTCATGTAATGAAAAAAAACATTCAAACAAAAGCATGTTAAATTGGTACAAATCAGAGAAAGGATACCAATCTCTGCGGATTAATTAGAAGAGCTTTAGTTCTGCATAGGAAGTATGTATAGATATTATCTTTGTGCTTGATTTCCAGTTGTCCATAATTGCATATGAACCTTTTCTTTTTTTCTTCATGTTAATTATTTAATTGCTGCTTTTTAAATTAATTAATAATTGTACATATTTTCATTAAAATTATGCCAAAATTTGCATACAAGTTAAACAAATCACTGTCCACATGCACTCAACCTTTCTTTAACAGTTTGTTCTACTCTTGACACCATTTCATAAATTCTTTTTCAATTATATATCCTAAAGGTAGTAATCTCGCGTATATATGTATAGGATTTTTATATATAATCAGTTTTTTTTTTTTTTTTTTCCTTCTCTGTCTTGGACATATAAAAATGGAGTTTTGATCTGTTGGAAAATGGCAAAAGATGCAAACTAATGCCATTTGAGGTTTGGTTCTTAAAAAAAAGGGCTGAAAATGTATTTGTGGTTTCCATAGAAGAGCTTTCTGCAAGGAAAGTTGTCAAGAGAGTCGACAACATCACTCAATTTGGTGGAAGCCATCAACCAGTGATTTCCAGTTTTGAAAGTCATGAGAGGCACAGCCCCTTAAGGAAAAAGTAAGATTACCAACCGATTCCAGCTGGGAGGAGAAATTGAAAAGTTTAATGGAGGAAGAAGAAGAAGAAGAAGAACAAGGAGGAGATCCGGCCACATCCCACAAGGCAAAGATTCAAAGGGTTCCACCAATGCTTCGCGATCGAAAGAATTTCGAGAAGTACTTCGACCCAATATCCTTCTTAGCCTTAGTAAAATAAATAAATACAGATAAATTGGTTGTTTAGTACAGCAAAAGGATGATTTTTCATTATTCCATTCTGTCACAAACGTCAAGGCAGAATATATAGAATAAAATGGCCTCCAGAAATAAACATATATTTGTAGGGAATCATGTTCAGGGCTTTACCCATTAAGCAAGCATCAAAGTTTGAAACAACTACTTAGTGGCATTCATATTTTCGCTTAAAAATACATACAATATCGATTTGGTCATGTAAGCAGGAAAAATAAGGTAGAACTTGCAGATTTTACTTCCCAGCTGGTTTTCCTTTTAAATTTCAGATCATCAAGCGGTTTCGCAAATCTACAGGTCAATTCTATAGTAATGGCACAAAAGATCTCTTGTCGAACCACGTACTTTCACAGATAAAGCTTGGCACTCATAAGGAAACTACTGGAATGTTTTTGACAGATTTCCACTTTCAAAACAAAACGCTGCAATGGAAAGACAACAATAAAGCAGTTGAAGTAATAAAATATTGCAATGTATGTGTAAGTAATTAAAAAAATTAAAAGCGGGCAATGAGAGAAGAGTGTCCGTTAAGCTAGTAGCACAATGGAATTTTCCAAAGTAGACCTTTTGATTTTATGACCTTGAAATTGAAAGAAAACAGAAATGAATATTGTGAAGAAAAGCAATAACAGTGGAAAGCTGTTTTCCATTCATGAGAAGGAGTCTTTAAGTACACGTTACAGTACAAGATAATTTGTTAAAGATAAGCAACTAGTAACTAAATCTATATACACGTGTAATATTTAAAATACAAACAAACAAGTAGATAGAGTTATGAAACAGAGGTTGGTTTATCTCTATTATGCCCCCTCAAGCTGGTGGTATTGGAAAGAACACTAAGCTTGGGTCTAAGAAATTGAAGCTGTTGCATGGACAGCGGCTTTGTGAGGGCATCAGCTAGCTGTTCTTTGCTGGACACATGGCATACTCGCAATTCACCATTCGTAACTTTTTCACGAACAAAGTGAAAATCGACCTTGACATGCTTCATCTTGGAATGAAGAACAGGATTGACACAAATATACGTAGCACCAACATTATCACAATAGATAACGGGAATACTTGGAAGAGAAACTTGAAGTTCATGTAGTAAGGAACGAAGCCAGCATAACTCAGACGTTGTTGCTGCTACAGAACGATACTCCGCTTTTGTTGAAGATCGAGACACGATTCTTTGTTTCTTAGACATCTAAGAAATAGGATTGGAGCCAAGAAATAAAACAAAAGCAGATGTGGAGGTACTGTCATCTTTGTTACCCGCCCAATCAGCATCACTGTAGGCATGAAGAGAAAGAGATGAACCACGCCGAAGAAAAAGACCATAACTGCTTGTACCTTTAAGGTAGCGAAGAACCCTTTTAACTGCTGCCCAATGAGTCTCAGTTGGCTTGTGCATAAATTGAGACAGCTTGTTGACAAAATAAGAAATATCGGGTCTAGTTAAAGAGAGATACTGCAAACAACCGACCACTTGATGATACATGGTAGCATTGGTCAAGTTTGTGCCATCTTGTAGCAGAAGATTAGTTGAGGAGGCCATTGGAGTGGTGACAACCTTAGCTTCAGTCATACCTGTATACTCAAGTATATCTTCAATATATTTGGTTTGAGTGAGAAGGAGACCAGAATGAGTTGAATGAACTTCAACACCCAAAAAATAATTCAACGGGCCAAGGTCCTTAAGAGAGAATTTATTTGATAGAGCTTGAACGAAATCCGAGAGAGCAGGATCATTATTACCCGTTAAAATAATATCATCAACATATATCAATAAATAAATTATCGTACCCGAACTATTAAAGATGAACAATGAGGTGTCTGAAAGAGAGTTTACAAACCCATAGGTGAGAAGAAATGATTTCAGCTCCATATACCATGCCCGAGGTGCATGTTTTAAGCCATAAATTGCTTTCTTCAACTTGCAAACATGAGAGGGCTTACTTTGATCAATGAAGCCTTGAGGTTGAGACATATAGACCTCTTCATTCAACTGACCGTGAAGAAAAGCATTGTTAATGTCCAACTGTTGAAGACACCAATTTCTAGACAAAGCAATGGACAATATCAGACGTATTGTTGCTGGCTTAATGACCGGGCTAAATGTTTCAGAGTAATCAATACCCGGTCTCTGATTGTACCCTTTCGCGACCAAACGAGCCTTGTATCGATTTATTGAACCATCAGGATTGCGTTTAATTCGAAACACCCATTTGCTACCAACAAGATTATATTTCGGATGAGAGGGTACTAACTCCCAAGTACCATTCTGAATTAAAGCATCAAATTCAAAGGACATTGCCTTTGTCCATTCGGCACTCTTCAAAGCTTGAGCGACCGATCGTGGTTCTGTTTCATGATCACCAGCAGTGGCAGCAAAGAAGTTGGTAAATGATTTTGGCTTAAAGATGTTATTCATGGATCTGGTGCGCATAGTATGTGTTCTATTTGTCAACTGTTGGACCGGCCGTGGCGAGTTCTCACATTGAAAAGAAGGTGATGTGGAGGAGATATCAAGAGGGGGAACCGTTGCTTCCTGCATATTAGAAGGAGCAGATATATGAGGGCTGTCAGGATATGGATGAGGAAGAGAAGAATTTTGAGATATTTCATGTGACAGTGTTGGAGTAAGAGTAGGAATGTGAATAGGAGTGGAAGACATGTGATGAGTTGGGTGACTAGATGGAGGAGAAGTTTGAGATATTTCACGTGATGGTGTTGAATTAGGAGTAGAAGTGTGAATAGGATTGGAAGACATGTGATGGGGTAGGTGGGTAGGTGAGGTAGGTGGGTTAGGTGAGTTGAAACTATTGGAAGAAAAAGGAATTGTTTTGTGAGGGGAACACGTGATGGGAGGAGAAGTATTCCATGGTGACAAGGACTCATCAATAGTGACCGGGTGAGAAGAAGGAAATTGTTTATATGGAAAGTTAGACTCCACAAAGGTAACATGACGAGAGATAAAAAAAATTTATCGTTTGAAAAATCATAACATTTATAGGCACTTTGATTTTTTTGATATCCCAGAAACAAACATGGTGTAGACTTAGGTTCTAATTTATGATTAGAATAAGGTTTAAGCTAAGGATAACAAAGACAGCCAAAAATTTTCAAATGATGATAATTTGGCAATTTTCGAAAAAGAATTTCATAAGGAGAATGAAAACTGAGAGTTGGAGTTGGCAATCTATTTATTAGATAGACAGCTGTTTGGAAACTATAGGTCCAAAATTTTAATGGCAAACCTGCCTGAGATAGTAAAGCTAAATCAGTCTCCCTAATATGTCTATGACGTCTTTCTGCATACCCATTATGTTCTGGGGTATAAGGAGGTGTTAAAAAATGAGTTATCCCAAATTTCTCAAAATAGGATTTAAGTTTAATGAATTCACCTCCATTATCAGAGTAAAAGGAGATGATTTGTTTTTGAAAAAAATTTTCAACATTAGCTTTGAATTTGAGAAAAATAGAGGAAACATCAGATTTTTGCTGCATTGGAAACCACCAGACATACTTAGTGTAATGGTCAACAAATATCACATAATATTTGTACCCATCAATAGACAGTACGGGTGCAGGACCCCAAACATCTGAGTAGATTAGTTGTAAAGGTTGGGAGCTAGTCATAGAAGAAACATGAAAGGGAAGTTTATGAGCTTTATTGCATTTGCAGGGATTACAATTAAAAGAGTTGACAGAGGACACTGGTAATGAAAAAGTAGAAATTAAATGACCTAAAATTTTATTTGAAGGATGTCCTAAACGACTATGCCAATTCTGACTAGAAGTCTTGACACTGGAGAATGAAACAGGCTGCAAAGCAGTAGGTGCTATGGAAGAGTGCCACTCATATATCCCTCCATTATTTGGTCCTTGAAGTAGAGTCACCCCCGTTGAGATATCCTTCACAACAAAATCATGTGGTGAGCACTCTATTTTGGTATTATGTTGTTGGCAAAATTTTGAAATAGAAATTAAGTTCTGTGTCATGTTTGGAACACATAGCACACCATTTAAAAGAAAGGAATGATTAGAAGCAGGAATATAAGTGGAGCCAACATGAGTTATTTTTAAACCATTACCATTACCAACCATGATCTCGTCAGTACCATCATAATCAGAGTGAGAAGACAGGTTATGTAGATCATTGGTGACATGATGTGAAGCGCCAGAATCGAGCAACCAAGATCACTGAGAAGAAATTGGAGAGGGAGACGGAGAAGCTGGTAGTGCTAAATAAAAAGCATGAGGCCTCGGACCAAATTTTGGAGTGGGAAGCAAACCTTGTTGATGCATGGGAGTCCATTGTTGCTTCAGTTGAGGGCAAAACTTTGCAGAATGACCAAGCTGGTCACAAAACTGACATTTTCCACGGTAATTTCTAGAAGAAACCAAGGATTGGTTACTGCGAGAATAATTGGAAGATGATTGGAAGGACTTAGTACCTGGTTTCTTGGAAAAAGTACGACCAAAATTAGAAGAGTTGATGTTTCGGTTTGCAACATGAGCAACAGCAAGGGAATCATCATGGATTTGAGAATCTGTCTTATGTAGGTATGCCTCATATTCCAACAGCCGCTCATGTAGATCTTCAAAGGAAATTTCAGTATCTCTTGAACGAATAGCTGCAGAAATTTCTTTTAGATCAGAATTTAGACCATTGATAACATAGATGGTGATTTCCTCATCTTTGAGTGGTGCATTAAGCAAAGCAAGTTCATCTGCTGCCCCTTTAATATCAAACATGTAGTTTGTGATATTTCGAGATCCTTGAGGTTTAACAAGCCTCTCCCGGAGCCGGATAATGCGTGCTCTTGATGGCTTAGCATAGGTGACAGAGAGTTTATTCCAAAGGTCACGGGAAGTCTTGGCCGTAGCAACCATGGGAGCAAGCTCACGGGACAAGGAAGCCAATAAGGATCCAAACAAAAGTTGATCTTGACGGGTCCAATACATATATGCCAGATTAGAGGAGGAGGGTGGACACACTAAAGAACCATCAACATAACCGGTGAGTGCATATCCATAGAGAAGAGCATCCCACTAAGCTTTCCATGTGAAAAAAATGTCAGAGGTAAGGCGAATAGGTGCTTGAGTAGCAACATTGAGAAAAACTAAATTGGCAAAATCAAAATTCTGGGTATCGGTTATAGAGGTGGAGGATGAATCAGCCATGATAGCAAATGAGAGCAAAGGAAAATATATATATATATATATGCGCAGAAGACAGAATCGTAAAAAAAACTCTTTAGAGCAAGTGCTCTGATACCATGAAAGAAAACAGAAATGAATATTGTGAAGAAAAGTAATAACAGTGGAAAGTTGTTTTCCATTCATGAGAAGGAGTCTTTAAGTACACTTTACAGTACAAGATAATTTGTTAAAGATAAGCAACTAGTAACTAAATCTATATACACGTGTAATATTTAAAATACAAACAAACAAGTAGATAGAGTTATGAAACAGAGGTTGGTTTATCTCTATTAGAAATTAGGAACAAAGAATGTCTTTAACTATTATAACTGTTTCCATGCTTTTAGCACGGTAGATTTTTTATTACAGTTTAGTTTTCAAGAATTGACCTATCTATGTCGTTGTCTGAAGCTAAGAAACATATTCCCACAATGTATCTACAAGAAATATATTCCCACAATGTATCTACTTTCTTTTCATGTTAAGAAAATGACCATTCAAACAAAGCAAAATTCCAAACCTCTAGAACCTCACTCTGCATTTAAACACAGTTTATTCTAATAAAAGACTTCCTACAATGGTTTTCTGTTAGGAGCAAATAATGAGACATACAGCACCCATTATTAATGATCCCAAACAAGCCATAACCTATCCCAAACAGAAACTTCTACACAAACATTTAAATAGCATTTATAAGAAAATTTTAAAAGCTCATATAAACTATTCCCTAACCACTTATTCTATTAGAATAATTTCTATTCATCTACTCATCTGAGCACTAATTCCTGAACCCAACATTTTAGAATAATTTTTGGATGAACTTTCGAGCGTTACAACAAGAATAAATTGAATGTAATTGATAAGAGAGAAAATAAGCCAAAGAAAACTAAGCAAGCCAATAAAATTCATATTCATATTGGGGGAAAAAAAATGTATTAAGTATTATTGTTGTTAATAATAAAAATATGATATGCTGCAAGAACTCGCAAACTACTATCTACCAGAATCTCATGCTTGGATAATGTTTACGTTGGTACTTTCACCACCCTCTTCCCACTCGTGTTTCCACTTTAGCTCTTCTTCACCGCCACATTTGACCTGCATATAGAGCCACGGGGCTAGGGAAGAGGAGCCGGATAGGAATTCTCAAGCAATACTTAAAGCTTCTTTTTACGTTAGATTCACGTACCTTCATGAGTAAGGCTTATGCTATTTATATTGTTGCATGGGGACCACGTTAGACCTATATATCTTCTTCCTTTTTATCCAAGCTCCTTCTAGAACCCAGCGGATGCCAATTTGCCCTGTCATTGTGACAACCCTATGTACACGTACCCTGTAGCTTTTTGGATGATGAGCTCCAGATATAAGCTGACTCCACCTCTGTTAGTCATGTCTTCTGGATTTCAGTTGGTTAGGGCACACGGATTAGATTTCAGCTGATGTCTTTAGTGGGTCTATGTCCTCATTTCCCTTTTCCCATATCCACTTTTGATTGGGCTGGTATAACTGTTGGGTTTAGGGCCTGAGTTAGGGGTTTAGGGTATCTAATTTTTTTGGAATTTGGCCCAATGCCCCTATAGGGATGAGCTTCATGATTTTTACCCCTTCATTTGCTATCTTTTTTTTTTCTACCCTTCAATATCTATTTTAACCTTAAAACAATAAAAAATGACTTAGATATTCTTTTATATTTTAAACAAACAAAGAACAAAAATCTACTTTTTAGAAAAAGAAAACAAACTACATGAAGTAATTGTTTTTACAAGAATACACAAAAATACAAAAAAACAAAACTTGCCATGGAAAAGCCAAAGGAAGCTTCATCTCAGCACCCAAAAAAAATACAAAGAAAAAACAAAAAAACAAAACTTCATCTCATCTCAGCACTCTCCGAGGTAATTGTTTTAATATTTTTGTTTATTTGTTGCCGTGGACCGATGTGTGTTTGTTTTTGTGTGGATTTTTTGCCTTGCCGAGACCGGTGTGGATTTGTTTTTGTGTTTATTTGTTGCCTTGCCGTGGGCCCGTGTGGGTTTTTTGTTTTGTGTTTATTTATTGCCTTACCGTTAAATACTTAAAAATTTAGTACAATGTGAGACATTGAAACTTGTAATTTGTGTTTAGAACCGGTTAAAAATGTGGAATTTTTGAAGATTTAGGTTTTTGTATGGAAGTGATTATAACCTAGGTTTTAGGATAGATTGATATTGGGTATTAGTAGGAAATGAAGAGAGGAAAAAAATGGGACCGGTTTGGCCTTGAACGGTGGCCGGAGGTGGGAGAAACAACCGGATCAAGAATCGGATCAGGAATGGTTTAGGCGGGTTCAGATCAACCTGAACAAAGGTTGAAGATGAATCGAACAACATGTTGTCTGGGATGAACGACACCCAGACAACACGTCGTTTTTAATTTTTTTAATTTTTTTTAAATTAATTTTTTTTTTTTTTTTTTGGATTCCATCGACATCCGTGAGCATGGAAAATAAATAAAGGATGAAGGCAGGGAAATCAATGAATTTGATGAAGAATAATGTTAGTTTGTAATAAAAAAACATAATATATGTATATATATATATTTGTTACAACTTAGGGATATAAGGATTTTTACCCTGATCGAAGTTTAAATCCTAAAGCTAAAGGTGTTATCTCACTAGTGCATAATACTCAAACTCTGTCTAGAAAACTGCTTTTGTGGGTTGAAAAGAAGAATTTTTTTAAAAACGTACTTGACCCTTAGGAAACTAATTATATTTCTTTTTGGATTTGTATACAGATAAATCCTTGACCATAAACTAATTATACAGATAAAATAAATATAACGTGAATGATTTGTATAGCATATATAGGTGTCGGTAGGTTTGAGCTTTTATAACCAAATAAGGTTAAACACAAGCAGTATGGGGAAGAGATGTAGCTACATTAGTTGACATACTCATATAGAAGTGGTGGACATGTTGCAGTCCAGCTTAACCTATATGTTCAGATTATAGTCTGCAACTTTCTGTGCACATTTTTTAGACATATATTGTATGTTAAGAAATAATTAAATATAACATGAATATGATTTGTATATATACAGTCTAAGGGCTACATTTGATTGCCTTATAACAATTTGTCTGTTGCGTAGCTTCTATGTAGTCTTCCACCTCTATACTTCACTTTCTTATTTTTCTATTTTGGGTGAATTGACTACTTCCTCTCCAGTCATTTCAATATTTCACTTTATCTGCTTCTGCATGTAGCATCATAATTGGCCACAATTATGGGTTGCTCTATTAAAACCCCACTTTAGACTATAGCTACATTAGAAATCTTAGTTGCTTTTCAGACCTTCTTTTTTCTTTTAAGTTTTTTCTTCTTCCTTGCTAGGGTAATTTATTACTAAAAATCAGTACTTGGAGATAAGAGAAAAATACTTTATGATTAATTAGAATTGAAGTTGAGAATTCCAAAGTTAGTACTTTCTAAAGGTATAGATATATATATATATATATATAGAGAGAGAGAGAGAGAGAAGATCAGTGCATAAAATTTTAGGTACATGGTTAGCTAGAAGCAAACACGCAAACACTTTTTCCCCAAAAAAGAAAAAAAAAATTAAAGAAGAAGAAGAAGATAGAAAGATTTAGAAGTAAACACACTTCTATATAGTAAATGTTCAGTAAATGTTTTGTAGATGGCATACACAATATCCTTAGGAAGAGAGCGTATGAAATTGAGGATTACGGATATTTATATATGTATACATAGTTGACAATGTGGTTAAAGGTAGACAAAATTTTATTAATGTTGTCAATGTACATTTGTAGGTTGTACTTTATAATGGCACCAAAGAGGAACTTGTGGCATCAACCGAAGAAGGGAGGTAAGAAGGTGGAAAGTAAGAGACGCGGTGGTAGCATAGCAGCACCTGACTCTAAGCGTCGACGAACTACTAGGCAGAAATCCAAAGCTGAGACGGAAAGCACCAAACTTCGAGGGCACGTTCCACTTTCCTCTCCCCCATCTGATATGGTAAGTTTTATATTCATTTATGTTGTTTTGTGCGGTAAATGATAAGACATCTGTCAGCATTTATTCATGAAAGTGAAAACTCAAGAAAAACTTCACCCGATGGCCATCGGTAATTGCCGATAGGCCATCGGGATTTTTTTTAGTTCATTGTAGGTTGATTACCGATGGTTACATCGGTAATTACCACTTGTGCAAAAATGTGAACCCATATGTCTTAAGATATAGTTGGAAATTATTATTATCAAGTTAGGGTGGAAAAATAGGGTATGATTAAATTGTTGACGTCAGTTCCATTTATGTAATTCATTTTGCAGCCCATCGATGCTCCAAAGGAACGGATCTTTCAGGATGCCGATATATTTAAAGTTAGGGCACATTCATTCGGGAATCCAATAGAAGCAAATAAAGTAATTACAAGTGTCCTCACAAGTGAGCAGCTGGAAAAGTATAGACAAACATGTTTTGGACACTTACTTAACATGAAGAACCTCTGGTTCTCTGGTCAGGTAGTGCATCACCTGCTTTGCAGACGAGTTGTGTCCAACAATCCAGAAGTACTGGAGTTTAACTTCGGCAGATCTGGAGTGCGGTTTACGAAGTGGGAATTCGCACTCACTAGTGGCTTAAAGTTTTGTAGGTACCCTTCCATATATGATGTGCAAATTTCCAAAGGAAAGGAGCTGCTCACGAGGTTGCTAGATGATAGGACTAACTTGAAACCGCCCGAACTGGAACGAATATTCAAGGGTACACTTTTTGTGGATGATTAGGATGCTGTAAGAATTGCGTTACTATATTTCTTAGTTCATGGTGTACTCGGAATGGATCCAAGGGTTCAAATAAATAGAAAATTCATTGATTTGGTTGCCGATATCGAGATATTTAATTCCTACCCTTGGGGCATTTTGAGCTACAAGGAGACGATCAACTCATTCCACAATGCATTCCAGCATAGAGGACATGCAATAAAGAATAAATCACAGTATTATGACCTAAAAGGTTTTCCATTGGCATTTCAGGTACGGTAATATATTTAATACATGTAATGTTTACTTAAAAATTATATTTAATAACCTATAATTTATATTTTGTAGTTGTGGGGGTTTGAAGCAATCCCTGATTTTGGTAACCAATTTGGCGAGTGGCGGGAAACCCATTGTCCGAGGATCCTTATATGGCATGCTACAAGTCAACCGAACCATTTTGCTATCCATAATTGGTTCACCTCAAATAGCAATGTAAGGCAAATTTTTTTTAGACTACATGGTAAGACTACATTCAAGTTACATTACCAAAGTTAGTTTCCAAATTTACTTCTTTTTCCTTTCTTCATTTCATGTAGTATGTTGTGCACTGGAGGTTAGATGCTACCGATGAGGAGAAGACTATGGATTACTGGCGAACAATAGCAGTGAACATACATGAAGTTCGCTATACAACACCACCACTTGTAGCACCACTAGCCACCGTTGGTGCTAAAGATGCATCCAAAGCTGAGGACCATTCTAGTGGCCTTCCAGATGCTAATTTCAGGGTATGCAATTGTTACTTGCACGCAATTTTGTATTTCATATGTTGTACTAATATATGTTGACTTATGTTTTGGATATTGATATTGATTAGCTTGCTTGCTTGGAGGCAAAATTTGATGAATTAAATAAAGAGATGGCATCGTTAAGGAAGATGCTTAGTTCTGTTATTGACCAACAAAAGCATCAGGTATCATTTAGACAACTTAATATACTTTAGTGTTTCAGCATTATTAAATTATATATTGTAATTCAGCAATTATTTGTTGTTAGGGTTTGGGAATTGCAAAATAACCATTGTGTTTTGCAGGCAGAACATCATATGCACAGCCATTCACCGTCATCTTCGGTGCGACCATCATCCCCTGTGGCACCGTCATTTGGAGAGCAAGCCGAAGAATTTGATGCACCCATAGACGGTTCCAATGGTAGGAAGGAGGATGATGAGTGTACTACACCGTTTAAGCCTATCGTACCTGGAGGACCCTATGTGGAGGATTCCTGGGCTTTGGTGCCATATCGGCCTTTACATTTGGGGTGGGATGTCGGTGCTTCAGCTGACAGTCCATATCATGACCAATCAGCTGAGATTGAGGTGGAAGATTGGACGCATAATGTTGGTGATACAAGCCGATTCGGTAGAGTTTACCACCAGTCACATCACGTCATCTCTCCTTACACTGACCCATGTAAAAAAAAGGTCAAATTTAATCTTAATCGACATATTGATGCATCGAAGGAGAGGGCATTCGATGAGTGGTATAGGGTGGCACTGAAGGAAGCAACCGTGTGTACATCTTATATGACGGTGGGGAAGAAATTTTTTGCTGAGCTACTTACCTCTGAAGGATGGTTGACTTCCGATGTAAGTTATATACTTTATGTTCATGTAAAATCATTATGTTCCTACGTTTGGACTGATGTTTTATTTATCAACTCGCACTTGTTATTTATTTCCTTTAATGTGGTTTTGCAGCATATTGACACTATTTTGTATTTCATACAAAAAAGGCAGTTTGAGAATGAGAAGATGTTCACCCACACCTGTGCCATATTAGACGTGTTATTTTGGGTAACATGATGGGATGTTACTGCATTGCTTAATGTTATATTGATGATATTTTATATTGTATCTATTTCATTATTTGGTAGTCATCCATCAAAGGGCGTTATCCCATATAGGGGGCATCTCGTAGCACATATTTATGTGATGCGACCCTTCGTAGCTATGTGCATGGGAAGTCACCCAAACCTAGCGTGCCGTGGCGGAGATGTGATTATGTAAGTCCCTACACATATTTAAAAAAATTCTCACTAAGTTTCCCATTTTGTGGATAATAAGGTTATGTTCTAATTTGCAGATGTACATCCCTGTCAACAATGGAGGCGCGCATTGGTTGGCAGCATGTGTGGACTTGAAGGCCCAAAATATTGATTTATATGATCCAAATATGGGAAATAAATATGTCCAGAATAAAGAGTTGAACAATGTGGAATGCCTTACGTATATGCTGCCTTACCTATTGAGGGATGGGGGATATTATGAGAAGAATCCGGACGTACCTCCCACTTTAGAGCCATTCACGATGACCATGATCAAAGATGCACCCCGCCAAGATAATGGGTATGAATGTGTTGTCATTTCAAACAACTTCTATTGCTACAGTTTTATTGTGGTTACGTGTGGAAATACACGTGGTTGGTTTTCATTAATGCTATTCTACAAGGGTGATTGTGGCGTCTACGGTTTGAAATTTATTGAATACAAGAGTAGTGAGGAGAATCCTTCATTTGGCCAGCAAGACATTATGTTTTTTAGAAAAAAAAATGCTGTTGATTTGTACTTTATTAAACTTTCAATGTAGATCGTATGTTTAATGTTATGACACTCTATACTAATGTTATCTTAATATGCTGAACCTATCTTTAGTAATGATAACCGTTGAAAAAAAAAAAAAAACAAGAGAAAAGAAGACTCTCGGTTATGATAAAAATTAAAGCAAAGATGATTACTGATGGTGCATTGATAATTCCCGATTCACCATTGGTAATTACCGCTACGCTTTTGGTAATATCAATTAACATTTTTTTTTTCTCCAAATACTCAGCTAATGGGTATTTCTGGCAACAACATGCAAATTATACATTCATCAATGCCCCAAAACAGCAAAACCCCAAATGTTCCAAAAACGTTCTCCAATTGGCAAAAATATTTAATTACCGTGGGTTTCATCAATAATTACTGAAACCCTAGTGGTAATCACATTTTACCAGTGTTATGGCCCCCACAAGTCCCATAATGTGTGTTAAATGCAAACACATGCAAAATATGGATTAATAAATGATCCTAATGAGAGAAAAACCCAAAATTGCTTAAAAAGTTCTCATATTACCAAAAAAATACGATGACTATAGACCTTCGGTAATTACCGATGAAACCTACGTTAATCAATTTATACTCTCTGGAAAAATTACCGTAGATTTCATCGGTAATTACCGAAACCACTATGGTAATCACATTTTACCAATTTTTTAGGCCCCAAAAATCCCCTAATGTGTGTTGAATGGAACGACATGCAAAATATGGATTCTTCATTGATTGTAAGGAGAAAAAACCTCAAAAGATCGGAAAAAGTTATTAGAGTGTCAAAATTTCCCAAACTGCTGGGTTTCTTACTTAGGATCATTAAAGAATCTAAATTTTGCATGTTTTTGCATTTAACACACATTAGGGTACTTGTGGGGGCCAAAAAAATTTGTAAAATGTGATTACCATTGGGGTTTCGGTAATACCAATGAAACCTACGGTAATTTTTCTAGATAGTATAAATTGATTACCATAGGTTTCATCGGTAATTACCGAAGGTCTACAGTCATCGTATTTTTTTGGCAATATGAGAACTTTTAAAGCAATTTTGGGCTTTCCTCTCGTTAGGATCATTTGATAATCCATATTTTGTATGTTTTTGCATTTAACACAAGTTAGGAGACTTGAGGGGCCCAAAAAATTGATAAAATGTGATTACCACTGGGGTTTCAGTAATTACCGATGAAATCTACGGTAATTTTTCCAGAGAGTATAAATTGATTACCATAGGTTTCATCGGTAATTACCGAAGGTCTACAGTCATCGTATTATTTTGGCAATATGAGAACTTTTTAAGCAATTTTGGGCTTTTCTCTCATTAGGATCATTTATTAATCCATATTTTGCATGTGTTTGCATTTAACACACATTATGGGACTTGTGGGGGCCATAACATTGGGAAAATGTGATTACCACTGGGGTTTCGGTAATTACCGATGAAATCTATGGTAGTTTTTCCAGATAGTATAAATTGATTACCGTAGGTTTCATCGGTAATTACCGAAGGTCTACAATCATCGTATTTTTTTGGCAATATGAGAAGTTTTTAAGTAATTTTGGGCTTTTCTCTCATTAGGATCATTTAATAATCCATATTTTGTATGTGTTTGCATTTAACACACATTATGGGACTTGTGGGGGCCATAACATTGGTAAAATGTGATTACCACTGAGGTTTCGGTAATTACCGATGAAACCTGTAGTAATTTTTCCAGAGAGTATAAATTGATTACCATAGGTTTCATCGGTAATTACCAAAGGTTTACAGTCATCGTATTCTTTTGGTAATATGAGAACTTTTTAAGCAATTTTGGGCTTTTCTCTCATTAGGATCATTTATTAATCCATATTTTGCATGTTTTTGCATTTAACACATGTTAGGGGACTTGTGGGATCCAAAAAATTGGTAAAATGTGATTACCATAGGGGTTTCAGTAATTACCGATGAAACCTATGGTAATTTTTCCAGAGAGTATATGTTGGTTACCGAAGGTGTAATCGGTAATTACCAAAGGTATACATTTATAGTAGTTTTTTCCAATTTGAGAACTTTTCCAGAGATTTTGGGGTTTTCTCTCCTTACGATCATGTATCCATCCATATTTTCCATGTTCTTGCATTTAACACACATTAGGGGACTGGTGGGGGCCATAACATTGGTAAAATGTGATCACCACTGGGGTTTCGGTAACTACTGATGAAACCTAGGGTAATTTTTGAAGCAAAAACAAATTGAATGTTTTCATTTATTAATGCCGTTTGATCTCTTACTTTGTCAGAAGTTATCATTAATAATGCTACATTTAGCATGTTATTGGTTGGAACACACATGATTGAAGTTGTCGGATGGAATTGTGGTGATTCTTTTACGTCGGTGTACAAATGTCAATTACCGACGATGCATCGGTCATTACCATTAGGCAGTAATAGCATCCGTACAACAATAAGAAACATACAAACAACTGAACCAAAAACTGAACACAGAATGATATGTTATCAAAACAATACAACAGATGAATTTGACAACAAAAGAACACATAAAACCAACGTCTATCATGCCAAAACACATGTTACGTGGTTGAGCAACTAATTGCATTCCTGACTACATTGCATACACATGCATATCGCATAACATGGCCCCATTGTCTTAATATAGCATTGCGCGATTGATGGGCCTTCGGTTCAATGGTGCTGTTGGTTGGTAGTGCTATCAAGAGGTACGGCGGCGAAGCATGATCGGTTGCTATGACCAATCTGTTTGCACCTCCCACATCTATATTGATGACGCTCCTCTCCTTGAGATTGAATCCTCTTCTTTCTCTATCTTCTTGACTGTTTGCCAATTTAAAGTGGAAGTACAACCTGGTTTATGACATCATCTGGAGCATGCCACTGACATTTATCTCCAAGTGGATATATGGTTTTCGAATATGCGTCACGGAGTGAGTCAACTGAGTAATGCGCTGAGCAAAGGATATATGGAGAAATATGTCGATGCTTACATACTGCAATTGCATGGACACAAGGAAATCCATCAATGTCAAATTTCTTGCATGAGCACGTCTTATTTTCTAAGTTAACAACTCCAACGAACATGCCATGGCCAACAACTTGAAACTCATATAAGTTCATTGGAATAACACGTAAGCCTCTGCCATTATTTGAGCGCTCTTGCATGATATTTTCCAACCAATTAGTAACAGGAGTTTGCATTGCAGCTGCGTTAGTTCGACGTTCATACCACCATCTTTGCAAGACATCACGAATGTGATCTAGTAATGGCAAAACAGGTTTATCCCTAGCATCAATAAGCACAGAGTTCATGCTTTCTGCAATGTTAGTTGTCATTATGTTGTATCTATTGCCCAGAAAATGTGATCTAGCTGATTTTGCAGGACTTGCATCCTTGAGATATTGTACAACTTCAATACTAACCCCTTCTAAAAGCTGCATGGCCTTATCAAAATCCTCAACAATATATGCTCTAGCTGCATCATTAAAAGTTGATATAATCTCATTGACATTACCTTTAAACTTCTTAGCACGTAAATTTGTACCAAGATGATATGTGCAGTGACCATGGTGATTATTAAGGAAAACTGTACGCATTACTTTTGGTATGCTTTTGTATCTATCCGATATAAAAGTTATATTCGGATCATCCCCAAACACTTCTTTAAAGCTCTCAAAAAACCACGTGTAAGCCGTATCCGTCTCCCCAAGGCCTATTCCATAAGCAAGTGGATAAATTTGATTGCTCCCATCCAAACATGATGCAATATATAACAAACCTCTATATTTATTCTTCAGTGTAGTTCCATCGACAGCTACGACTCTCCGCATATGCTGAAACCCTCTAATGCTAGCTCCAAGTGCCATGAAAAAATATAAAAATCTGTTTTGATCGTCAGTTTCAATTCGAGTAAACGTGCCCAGATTTTTGCTCTTCAAAACGTGACTCCATAAAGGAAGTTTTGCATATGAATCTTCTGGCGTGCCCCATAAACCTGATAGTGCAACTTCCTTAGCGGCCCATGCTTTGTTTTAGCTTATGTTTACTCCGTAATTAGAGCGAGTGTCATGCACGATATCTCGAGGTTTGTATTGCCTTGAAATCCCATCAAACGTTGGCTGGATGATGTCTCCGATAACTGAACTTGTTGCTGGATGATGATCCCTTTTCATGATATTTAAAGAGCAAATATGCTCATCCTTGAAGGCCCTAATCATGAAGGCCTCTGTATTATCACCATCTAGTTTGGTAGCATGCATTCGCCACATGCAATTGTCGTTTGCACATACAACCTCATATCGGACTCTATCAGACTTCTTGACCTTGAATTCAAAATTTCTCCTTAGTGTATAAAGACTAATCTTCTTCTATAGCGCATTCTTACTCACAAAGAGTTGGTTGATTCGAATGATTTCATGGGCATTGACAAATGAGAAGCGACGATTAACCCTAAGTTCAGCCATGGATGCGGTAAAATCCTGTCGAATGTCTAAATGGTTTTCGGTACAAGGAAAGGCAAGCACATCATCATTCACATTATTAATTGGACTATTACCATAAGGAGACTCACCATGTCGACTATCACCAGCTAAAAGTCCCGAATGTTGGGTCCAACAAATGTCACGTAACCCATCTTCACCACGATCAGTGTTGACCTCAACCTCAAATTGTTCATCTTGATCATAATCATGTCCACGATATTCATTCATATCATTAATGTCGAAGCACTCATTATCATGATCATGTTCCACAGACTGCACATTGTTTTCACAAATTTGATTTTCGGAGAATCCAGGTTGAGTTTTCAGCACATGAAGTTCGGTCGCTGGGGACTGCATGTCAGCATCAGATGTACAAGTAGCTGTCTCGAATTGTCCAATCAGTTTGCTTTTAGAAAATGGAAAAATTAAATATTCCGATGGAACCGCCATTAAATTTTCCAACAAGCAAGTGTTTCATAATTACTAATGGACCATATGTAACAAACAAAGGTTGTAATTTTCAAATGGTAATTTCCGAACCATTTATGGATTGTTTTACATAAAATAGCACCAACATAGAACTTGCACTTATATATCATGTCAAAACGTGACAAACAATGAATCCAATATAAGGGAAAAATGTATACATATCTATACATATATATATATATGTATATGTATACACATACCAAAAGATCTTTAACTTTGATCTGTAGAAATGTACAATTTAATTACACTCTTTTGTAGTGTATGGGCTCCACAATGAAGATTTTCAGTCTTATTGTTATCACAAAAGGTTGGGGGTATGCAAGGAGAGTGAACTGAACTGAAGGTGGTATTGTGTTTTCTGCAATGGCTCATCAGTGCGAAGAAAGGCTGAAAGGTATGTAACCAACAAAAGAGAAGGAGAGAGGAAGACACACAGGATTTATTTAATGTGGTAGCAGGGAGAGTAAGAGAGAGGGATAGAAGTTAATGAAGGTAGATGAGAAATGAGAGATGGTAAAAAAATTTGTTTTAATATTTTCCACTTTATTCGACAGTTAATGAGAAATGAGGGTAGATGAGAAATGTGAAACTGTTACATTTATTTTACACTTTCATATCCATTTATTTAAATAGTTTCCACAAGTGCATAATTAATTCCCTCCTAACAACTCTCGTTTGGACATACTACCATGGAGCCGCATTTTAAAAGTGATTGGAAGAAGCTTGCAAGCTGGGAATAGTCAACAATCTAAAACTAACTACATTTCAATGCATACCATTCAAACAAGTTCTAATGGTCAGAAACTAGAGAGCCAATATTTGAGAACTAAATTACCATCCATTTAAATTCTCATCCTTCTTATTTATTGCTTTTCCACATATCAAATAATATGGAGAATTTAATAATGAAATTGGGTCCTTACACATCATCTTGACACGAGAATCATGTACAAAAACTAAAAACAAAATCTGAATTAGCAAGAGGAAATTGTACAAGTGTTTTATGAATAAAAACTAGAGAATATTACAGCTCCTACAAAAGCCTCTGTTGGTATCAATCCTAAATTGACCCAATGTTCCCCATCAATGTCAAAATCTCGAACACCAACTGGCACCACAATTGGTATAATGCCAAACTTTAGTGATAGCATTAAAAGCATACGGGGCACCTCCATTAAAACGGAGACCGATTTGATACCTGGATGAAATCAAACGAAATATCTGCAGTTAGTTACAATATCTAGCATACAAGTTTTAAAGAAAATAATTAAATACCTAAAGTATCCATAAAGAAGTATAAAGGTTCAAATCTAACAATTGAGGCAATAGCTCATACCCAGTAATATCCCTTGCTCTCTATGAATTGTATAGAACCAAAATCCAATCTCATAGACTAATTTACTAAAGGATGCCCAAATCTCCAAAATAGCAAAAAAAGGAAGAATGTGAAAATGTTTTCCATCAAATTCTTTTGCTACTTCCTTGTCAACCTCTGCCAACCTTCCAAAGTGCAGCATCAAATTCATCCACCAGTAATCTAACAAGTACAAAACATGTAGCAGAGAACAAACTACACATCACAGATGTAACAAATAAGACAAAACATCAACATGATCAACATTCAACAATGCTTTGGAATGCCAATAACCAAAAATTAATAAAATAAATAAATAATAAACAGTAGAAGAATAAGGAAAAGCATACCATTACACAACACAACTACGGTAATAAAAAGATAAGCAATGGCACCAGGCAACTAAGTACAGCAAAGACATACATTAAATAAGTATCACATGCAACTACGTAAAGCAATAAATTAAATAACTATCACATGCAAAACTGTGACTAATGAACAGTCGAAGTTTTACCCTTATTTTGCAAGAGCTCATTTGTTCTATCTATGGAGAAACCACAAACATTACTAAAATTTAATAGCATCTAGCTACCATTTTTAGAGCTATCAAGGAAAAGATTCATACAAATCTAAAAGACCCAAGTATACATGCAAAACAATGTACACCTAAATGCAGATAAAAAAATTGCCACTATAGTATGCATCATATTTGCAATACCAAATGCAAATTATCAAACACGCAAGAACCTTAAAGGTAACATATTTTGCATCATAATTAGATGCATAACCATAAGCAACTAACCATCATTACTTAATCAATTTTTCATACCAACCACAAATTTCCAATAAATGGACAAAATTATTTTAAATTTCATAAAATGTTTTAGAGCCTTTAGCATATATGTTGAAACATTCCTTACATAATTGCCAGTGAAGAGTTCACGTTAATATTCAATTTCGTATCTGCCTTGTCATTTTCCAAATAGACCTTTCAACAAAATAACTAACAAATCTTGGGTTCTTATTCAACACATATTCTGCTCGTTAGCCTAAAGCCACTTAAAAAAATGATTACATAACCTCCTGCACCTTGATGTCAATGGAATAGGGTAAGCCGTAAGTCTCAATAGCTCCAAAATTGTCCATGACCCTCCAAATAGAAGTTTGAAACATCCATCTTTCAGACTAACTATACAAAGGGCAATCTTTTCTTTTAAGGAGTTAGGGAACCGTATTACAAACCCCCAACTTTAACCAGTTCAGCCATCAAGCTCAATAGGAGAAAAGGAACTCTTGTCCTAATAAAGTTAAAATTACTTTTACATATATATATATATATATATAATGAACAACAGACAACAAACAACAAAAACCAAATGCAACCCCTAAATCATCATAGGAGACGCTTTTGATGAGTGAGAAATAAGAGATACGAGAATCTAAACCTTTTGGTTGTTGTCTTCTCTCCTGAGATAGAAGAAGAACTCCGTGTAAAGTGAACAGCAGACCCAATTCCAAAAACTCCAACAGTTTCATTCACATACAATCAGGATTTTCTATTTCCTTCAACATAAAAACAGAGGGAAAACCTCGCAAGACTCTGACTGACAGGCAAACCAATCCAAAGCTTTCGCACTGGAAGGCACAGTGACCTTTAGAAATCCTCACAGAATCACATATGAAATGAAAACCAAACAAAATGACATAGTATCAAAACAGCAAAGTCTTACAGAATTTTCCAGTACCTGTAACCGAAAGAACCCATTGGAGGTAGAATGAGGATTCAACTTCAACTTCCCCATAGCATCTTTGATACTCTCTAATCCTTTCTCAAGCGTCAATGCCGGGGGTAGAGTATGTGTAATGCAAGTCTCCACCACAAAATCCCCATCCTCCATTCCTGAATCCTTGCCGATTTCCATTATCAAACCGTCAAATCACACACCGAACACCACCTAAAACAAAAATTACAAAAGCATAAGGAAAAAAATTATAGAAATAGCAAAAACAAAAAAACATAACCCTGATTTCGATTCCAACTTATCCCAAAAGCAATCAGAAAAAAAAAAAACACCCCATAAATGTTTTAAATAAACCCTAGAAACCACTCAAATCGAAAAGTCAAAGGAAAAATGAAGCAAACAGACCAGACATTTTATCAGAGAGGCCAAGTGAAACAGCAAGCATAGGCATCTGCTTCCACCATGCAGTACCACCCTTGAGCTTCGTATACAAATCGACGTCCTCCTTCTTCACAATACCCTAATTTCGAATTCCAAACCATCAATTTCTTTCTCTATATGGAATTTTGGTGACCGAAGAGACGAAACAGGGTTTTTTGGCAAAAGGACAACTAATTGAAGAAAGCTTGATGGATGAATGAGAAGAGATGAGCTAGCTTTAGGGAAGGGTGATGAAGGAGAAGAGAACAGTCGGGTGAAGAAAAGAAAGAAATAACATAAAATAAAATAAAGTAAAAATATTTAATTTAGATATAAGGGTATTTTGGGATTATTAAAAATTGAAAGGATAGAAAAAAAAAGATAGCAAATGAAGGGGTAAAAATTGTGAAGCTCATCCCTATGGGGGCATTGGGCCAAATTCCCCCTAATTTTTTGTTAGGGGTTTATGGTATCTAATTTTCTAGATAAGGCTAGAACAATTCCTTCATTTATTGGGCCAAATTACTTGTTGAATTGGGCAGAGTGGTACAACAAATTTAAAAAAAAAAGAAAAGAAACTGTTGGGGTTAGGACCGAATAGCAATGATACAGAACCAAAAACTTCACCAAAATTTTAAACAAGTAACTGATATGGTCATATAGATTAATAGAGTCCTATGCTCATACAAAATAAAAACCAATAAAACAGTGTCAACATTCCCATAAATTATTCATAACCATTAGATTTTCAAAAAGGAAAATAAAGATCCTCTTCATTGATCGTCTTTCACTTTGATACCACCATTAATGGTCTCGTACCCTGAATAAAATAGGGTTTAGGGTTTAGGACCCCATGGACCATCAACATGTGGATAAAAATAAAAAGAAGAAGAAAAGATTACAAATGGAGAAGAGGCTCTAGATCTCCTTCCAAAATACAATAGAACAAAACCAGAGAGTAAGAGAGAGATACAAATATATGTATTATATATATTATATATACCATTGCAAGAGGAATTCTTGAGAAGCTTTTCAATGAGTTTGCAGTCGATAAAACTGTCAGAACGCAGGGTTGTTCACCAATTTCCATGAACCCTTTTGAAGAAGGGGAAGAAGAAGAAAAACTAGTAGCCATTTGATTTTGAGTGGTAAAATTAAAAAAAAAAAAAAATGCATCCATGTCAATTTGCAATTTCTGAAAATGCAGGGGCTGTTCTGCAATTTCAGAAACTCTACTGATGTGTTAGCCTGATGTGGCAGATGATATGGCTTTTACATGGTCAATGACGTGTCAAATAATGTGGATGATTATGTGGCTAGTTTGTTCACTTGGTAGATGAGTTGGTGGTGATCTGGCAGTTGACATGGTCGTCTTCAACCTCCAGACGGTGCGTGTGGCACGTGATCAACTGTAGAACTTTTCCAGCACGCGAGGGCTGGTGCGGCGGTGAGTTGCTCTTCATGGCATTTTCTTTTGTCTCGAAGGATTTTTGTCTGGTATCCTCAAATCTCTGGTTTGAGCACATTTTTTGAAACACCAATTTGATAAAGGTCCTGATTCTCCAAATTTGAAATTTAGGTCTCAACCTGCATCTGTTCATCTGTTCATGTTATTATCATTTTGTTGCTTTAGCAAACATGATTGAATATTCTGATAAATAACTCTACTCTAAAATATCATAAAGTTGGAAAAATGAATTACGGAAACTTTGGTTAGGGATGATAAGAGTAATGCAAACGCTAAATCCTGCCTAACAGAGCGGTAAAAGAATCAGTCTCTTGGTAGTACATCTTCTTTAAAATATTCTCAAGCAATTCCAATTCTGCTGTGAATAGGAGAAGTTTAAAAAAAATAAGGTACTAGAAACTTCTCTTACAATAAAATGTTTACCACACATACAGAGAGAGAGAGAGAGAGAATGAGAGAGTAATAACGACTTCAAACCCATATAAATAATAATTCACATCTTCACATAGTATTGTCGGATACATTTCTGCATTTAATAATAATAATAATAATAATAATAATAATAATAATAATAATGGCGGTACAATCTGGCCCTCAAACAGCTATTATGATCCGAGAAAGAGATCATCCTTTAGCTGATGATGCTTTGCATATATTCATGTTTGGTGGAGCAGAATCATCAACTAAAAGCAACCAGCAAACAGCAAGGCCAAGGATACCAAAGGTTCCAGAGAAGTGTCGCAATCATGATGATTTCAAAGAGTACTTTGATGTTAGTGTGGTTCCCATTGGTCCTTATCATCATGATGAGGACCATTTCAAAGAAGCTAAGAAGCTCAAGATTGAAATGGCAAAGCAATATGTTGGAGACATTTCCAAGTGTCATGAGCTGTACAACAAGGTCAGAAACGTTTCTGATTGTGCAAGGCGTTACTACAATGAGTCGGTAAGCTCCTACGACATCAAGAAATTCACAAGAATGATGTTCTTTGATGGTTGCTTCATTCTACAATTCATTTACTTGTTGGTCCGAGAAGAGTACCGCAAGATGGAGATGATAAATATTGTGATAGCTGATGTCAAGAAAGACTTGTTCTTGTTAGAGAACCAACTGCCTTACATCGTCCTCAAGGTCCTCAAGGCGTTGATGGGAAAGAATTCTGAAAGCGACATTGAAGACGAGAAGATAATGATCAAAAATTTCATCAACATCTGCCGAAGACTTCCTTCTTCAGTAGGACAATGGTGGTTTTTTAGATTCATCATCACACCATGGTTACGTGAAAGAGAAGGTGTTACACGTGCAACTGATCCCCATCATCTCCTTGACTTGACAAGAACAATAATTGTGGACCCAGATGCTATAAAACAAGATGAGAATAGAAAAAGAACTGAGTGGTACACTTATTATTCAGCCAAGGTGCTCTAGTCCAAGGGAATCCGATTTCGCCCCAACACAACTGGTAGTTACAGTGATGTCAAGTTTTCATCAATCATCAAGCGAGTGCTCACACTTCCTCCAATATTTATAGATACCTCCACCAGTTCATTTTTTCTCAACTTGGCAGCCTTCGAAGCAAACCCTCATGACTTGAAGGACCATTGGTGGCATTACCTCGCATATATGCTTTCACTATGCAAAAATAGCGATTTAGAGACACCAAGCTTGCGACGTAATAAAAAAATGCGCGCTAAAACATCGTTTAATAAGACAATTAGCGATGCACTTTCCACGGCGTTGCTAAATACAAGAAAATTGAGATCTGGCGACATAAAATTAGCGACGCTATGAAACAAAAAAAATTGAACGTCACTAAAAACAAAAATAAGCGACGTTGAAAATTAGCGTTGCTGAATATATGACTCAACAGCTTCAACTTTTGTTGTTTTATTCATTGTTTTTATTTTATTTTATTAGTTATTTGATTATGTTTCAATGATAGTTTATTTGATATTACAAGTTGCAATCCTAATAAATTACTTTTTTCCCTTTATTTTGAGAGAAGAGGCCACGCATAAATAGCATAAAGAGTCACCAGGTACTTGAAAGAATGAGGGCAAGGTTAATCAAAAGAAAACAAGGTATGAAGGATTGAAATTGATTTAGAGTGAAGGTATATCTTGGCTTTGATGTAATAAGCTGCTGAAAAATTTGTAACAAGGCCGGTTTTAGTGTTCTCTTGGTTTCAAATGGAAACTAAGGTATATTTCTCCAAAATTCTATATATTTATTCATGGAACTATAATACATATTTATAGCATACAAAATAGGTGTGAAAGCACACCATGACCGGTTTTAAGGACCAATACAAACAAGTCCTTCATGGTGAAGCAAAACAACATGTGTAAAGTAACTTTGTCACATGCATCATGGTTGGTTGACAAGTGTTGCTGCCTCATTAGTTGCTTCATGGTGAAGTAGTCCTCATGCATGATGACACATGTCCTTCCATGCATTGGTTGAGAGAAAAGGCCAAATGGTGAAGCTCCATGTCACCATCCTTGTCACCAAGGTGCTTTCCATGTCATCTAGATGCTTGGTTTTTCTTAAACAGTAATTTGGCTAGTATACTTTAAACAACATATTTTGGTGTCTTTGTGTACCAACTTATCTAGTCTAGATTACACAATTTGCTAGAATTAAAATACAAACCAAATATGAAACAAACTAGGTTAATGATTTCGGCCAAGGCATTTTCAGCTTTTACCTTGCCTTGGTCTCGGTTTTGCATGTTTCATGGCTAACACTTGCCATGATTCTCTAATAGTACTTTACATTGCCAATCTCATAAACAATTTTTGCTAACGGCGACGCATTTAATCAAAACAGTGTCGCCTCTTACTTCTTTTCCATTTGTCCTTTAATTATTTTATATATTTAATTTATCTACAAATAAATACTGGAAATATTTCTTAATATGTGAAGGAATATTATTTTTTCTTAAATAATTTGCAAGTCTTTAAATTGTATTTTTATTTTTTCAAAAAAAGGGAACAAATTAAAAAGAAAAAATGGGAATAGGCGACGCAATTCAACCTGATTGCGTCGCTTGTTGACTTTTATGATTATTTTTAATGTTGTTCTCTAATTATTTTATTTTTCAAGTACAGTTTATTTTTTATTTAAATTTTCAAGTTTTTAAGTTATATTTTTGTTTTTAATAAAAAGGGGAACAAATTAAAAAAAAATGGACCAGGTGATGCAATTCCCATTGATTGCGTCGCCTGTTGCCTTTTATGATTATTTTTATTGTTGTTCTCTAATTATTTTGTTTCTCAAGTACAATTTATTTTCTGTTTAAATTTTCAAGTCTTTAAATTGTATTTTTGTTTTTTAAAAAAAGGGGAACAAATTAAAAAACAAAATGGAACAGGCGACGCAATTCCTCCTGATTACGTCGCATGTTCCCTTTTATGATTATTTTTATTGTCGCTCTTTAATTTTTTTTTCCCAAGTAAAGTTTATTTTCTGTGTAAATTTGCAAGTTTTTAAATTGTATTTTTATTTTTTTAAAAAAAGAAAACAAATTAAAAAAAAATTGGAATAGGCGACTCAATTCCCATTGATTGCGTCGCCTATTGCCTTTTATGATTATTTTTATTATTGTTCTCCAATTATTTTGTTTCTCAAGTACAGTTTATTTTCTGTTTAAATTTGAATTTTTTAAATTTTATTTTTTTAAAAAAAGGGGAACAAATTAAAAAAAAAAATTTGGAACAGGCGATGCAATTCTACCTGATTGCGTTGCCTGTTGCCTGATATGATTATTTTCATTGTTGTTCTCTAATTATTTTGTTTATCAAGTGCAGTTTATTTTTTGTTTAAATTTACAATTCTTTAAATTGTATTTTTTTTTTTAAAAAGGGGAACAAATTAAAAAAAAAATTGGAATAGGCGACGCAATTCCCCTTGATTGCGTCTCCTGTTTCCTCATATAATAATTTTATTATTTTAAAATTAATAATTTAATAAATAGTTAATACATATTTAATAGATAGGAAATACAAATATGATAAATTTAATTATTTTGAAAATTTTAATAGATAGAAATATGAGGCAAAATTATTAAGCAATTCTTTTAATTTATCTGTGTTTCTATGATAAGTTTCTTGTTATATTTTTATGACATAATGTATAAATTAATAATATATCAATTATTTATGTTTATAAAAATAATTTTATAAATAAAAATTATTTTTAAGAGATTTCTTCTCAATAATTGTGTCAATCAAGACTTCAAAAATTATTTAAAAAGTTTTTTTATGTTAAAAAGGTAATGAAAAATTATTTAAAAAACTTTTTTTGTGTTTAAAAACTAATAAGAGATTTTTTTTTAACAATGCGTCGTCTTTTATCTCATTTAGCAACTCTTTTTTAAAAATGCATTGCCTAATCCTATATTTAGTGACGAATCTGCAAATTATAATTTCAGAAAAGCGTTCCCTATTCCAGCCTTTAGCGACGTTTTGTTTTTTCAATTTGAAAGTTACTTTTTAGTTTTATCAAATTAGGATTATTTGATAGATAAATTCATACGAAATAATTTATAGATAATAAAATTCAAATAAATATTGGCATAAGAATCTAATATTTCAAATAAATGAAATATTAACTCATATAATAATTTTATTATTTTAAAATTAATAATTTAATAAATAGTTAATACATATTTAATAGGTAGGAAATAAAAATGTAATAAATTTAATTATTTTAAAAATTTTAATAGATAGAAATATGAGGCAAAATTATTAAGCAATTCCTTTAATTTATCTGTGTTTCTATGATAAGTTTCTTGTTATATTTTTATGACATAATGTATAAATTAATAATATATCAATTATTTATGCTTATAAAAATAATTTTATAAATAAAAATTATTTTTAAGAGATTTCTTCTCAATAATTGTGTCATTCAAGACTTCAAAAATTATTTAAAAAGCTTTTTTATGTTAAAAAGGTAATGAAAAATTATTTAAAGAACTTTTTTTATGTTTAAAAACTAATAAGAGATTTTTTTTAATAATGCGTCCCCTTTTATCGCATTAGCAACTTTTTTTAAAAAATACGTCACCTATTCCTATATTTAATGATAAATCTGGAAATTATAACCTCAGAAAAGCGTCGCCTTTTATCGCATTTAGTGACTCTTTTGTAAAAATATGTTGCCTATTTCTACATTTAACGACGAATTTGGAAATTATAACCTCAGAAAAGTGTCACCTATTCCATTCTTTTGGCGATGTTTTTTTTCCAACTTGAAAGTTACTTTTTAGTTTTGTTAAATTATGATTATTTGATAGATAAATTCATACAAAATAATTGATAGACAATAAAATTCAAATAAATATTGGCATAAGAATCTAATATTTCAAATAAATGAAATATTAACTCATATAATAATTTTATTATTTTAAAATTAATAATTTAATAAATAGTTAATACATATAGAAAAAATAGGAAATAAAAATATTGTGATAAATTTAATTATTTTGAAAATTTTAATAGAGAGTTAATAAAAATATGAATCAAATATAATAAAATATTAATTAAATATATTAATTATTTTTGTTTAATTTTTTATTTTTCAAGTTTAGATTATTTTCTTATTAAATTTTCAAATATTTTAAATAGTATTTTTGTTGTTTAAAAAAGAGAACAGGAGACGCAATGTTTTACGAATGTGTTGCCTGTTCCATTTTGTTTTTTTTGACTTTTATTCTTTAACTATTTTTTTATACTTTTATTCTTTAACTATTTTCAATGTTTATTTGTAGATGAAAAATAAAAAAATAACCAAAGAAAAAAAATAAAATTGAAAGAAAATGCGTTGCTTTTAATTGTAAATGCGTCGCCTATTCTCTTAATTAAAAAAAAAAATATATATATATATATATATATATTTTTCTACTTGCAAGTTTTAAAGGCAAATAAACTATACTTCAAAAGCAAATTAATAACTATTAAAAAATGAAAAAATAAAATGTATCTGGCGACTCTTTTTGCTTTTTACGCGTCGACTGTTCCATCAAATTAAGGAATAAAATAAACTGTACTTGGAAAATAAAATAATTAAACTACCACTTTGTTAATTTTGTTTCACATGTATAAGAAATATCTTCAATATTTATTTTTAGATGAAGAATAAAAAATAATTAAAAAACAAAAAAAAATAATGACATTGATGAAACAAGCGATGATTTAAGATGTAAATGCGTCACCTGTTCTCTTAATTTTAAAAAGAAAAAAAGAATCTTAAAAAGGATTTTAAAATTTTATGCGCCTGTTCTGAAAATTTTTGGCGCGTTTTAAAATTTTTATGCGCGCCTTTGAATCTTTTTTCTTTTCTAAAACTACATTAAGTACACTACCTAATAGATGTTATATTTGGAAGCAATCTAAAAAAGACATGAAGAGTGGGATATTTCGGATTTCATTTTTCATTTGCCTACGTTGCTGTTAGGAAGCTGGGTTTCTCTGTTTCACCCTCGTGGTTAGCTGGGTTTCTTGTTTCTTCGTCTCCATCATTTAGGTGAGTTTCTTTTTTCTTTGTGGTTGGCGGTGACATGTGGTGGGTTGGGTTTTTTTTTTTTTTTTCTTCATTTTAACCGTAGGTTAGGTTCGTTGGATTTTTTTTAATCTTTCTTTTGTAGATATTTTGTTTGTGATATTGCTTGACATTGTTTTGTTAAGTTCAACAAGTATTTTATGTTGAAGATCTTCAAGATGGTCTATTGTTTCAACTCCACCACAATATCGTACTTTTGTTGAAGAAGATGTTCTTGACGATACTTCGATGGCTCACAATCCATTTGTCATACGGTTGCTAAGTATCGATGAAAATGATAATGAAGATGAATGTGAGAGTGGCTATATTCGTAATATGCCTAGCCAAATCTTAAGAACAATGGTAATATTCTTTAAATTTTCATTTACTAAATTACTTTTTAATAATTAATATTAAATTGTTTATTTTGCATAAGTGTTAATAATTTTTTTTTATTTTTTCATATGCAGTATGAAGGTATAATATCATCAGCAAGAAGATGTCAACTTCCATCTCAATGACTATGCATTCATGGAAGTTTACTTAATATTGCTTTTGCTTTTGCATATACAATAGTTTACCAAATTGTAAAAATATTTCATGAGATAATATTTAATTTATTTGATAATTATTTTTTTATGAAAAATGTTTATTTTAAATTTTTGTATTCTAATTATTTTGGGTGAATCTAGTTTTAATTTTTTTTTTGTATTTTAATTATTTTAATTTTTTTGTATTTATAATATTTTAATCAATTTTAAAAAAATTATAACAAGCAAATTTAAAAAAAAAAAAAAAGGCGATGCATTAGAAGAAGAAACGCGTTGCCTAAAATATATTTTTAGCGACACATTACCAATTAGCGACGTAGAAGTTTACATAAACTAGCGACAAAATGGAATAAGTTGCTAAAAATTCTAACAATTAGCGACACATAAATATAGAGTCGCTGTTTCATCAATATTAGTGAAGCATTAATTTACATAAAATCATGACGAAGGCTAGATGTGTCGCTAAAAATTTTAAAAATTAGCAACGTACATATTTAAAGTCGCTAATTCCTCTATGTTTAGCGTCGCAAGTATCTCTATATTTAGCGACCTTTTTTTGTACTGCGTCGCTGTTTCGTCCACATTAGGCGACGTTACTACTGAGTCGTAGTTGGTATAATGTTTTTAACAACACAACGTTAGGCGACATTGTAAAATGCATCTCTGTTTATTTCATTTAACGCATTAAATTGCGTCGCTAATCAGCGCGATTCTTATGGTGTTCATGGACTCCCTCATTGATGATGCTGAAGATGTGATGATACTCAGATCCAAAACGTCATCATCAATTGTCTCGGCAATTACGAACTGGCGGCTGACATGTTTAACAACATAGCCAAATATCTGGTTCTCAACCTAAATGCTTATGCTGAAGCCAAGCGTGGAATTCAAAGGCATTACAACAGCAAGTTCGAGAAATGGATGGCAGAATGCCTCCATACCCATTGCAGAAACACTCGGACTCTTCTTACATTGTTTGGTGCTCTTTTTGCTATTACTCTTACTGTCGCTCAGACTTATCTTGCAGCAAAGCCGCCCAAAACTTGAGAACATATAGTCTTCTCTCTTCTTTCTTTCTTTTGAGTTCGCCGCTTCTATGATATTATATATATATATATATATGCATGTACTAAATATTGGAAATAAGACCTTGGTCTTTCGTGATTAGTGCCGGATTTTCATATTTTCCTTCCTTTTTTTTTTTTTTTTTTCCCCTTTGAGTTATAATTAGAAATCTAATTTTGTGAACCACGCCACATCCCCTCCCTCCCCCCCCGGGGCGGGCAGCGCCTATATATTATGTAATTGGATGAGTTCAATTCATTAGATGCTGGATTTGGTAATTAGCTTAACTTGCTTGAAGGCTCAAGGTCCTCAGTTCTATAATTCTATCCCATCCCAGCCAATAATAAATACTGGTTTTATATGAAATCAATCATAGGATAGTCATATATGCTTCTAGTAGTGTTGTAGAAGATAGTAAACAATTTATAACCCATATAATATTGATTAAGTTGGTTGTCATGGCAAAACCTCAAATGAGAAGGGGATATATTAGATCCCCAAGCTAGGCAATCCTACAATTCTTGTTGGAGCCATGAGATTTTTTAAATATTTTTAAACCTTATTTTTAAAATTTTATTATGATTATTTATTTGATTTCCTTTTTCCTATATTTGTTTAGTTTCTTTTTTTATTTTTTTTATTTTCCTATTCCAAGTTAAATTACCCTATATCTATGGTTTTATGTAGTATACATATTTTATATTTTATCATGTACTCATATTTTATATTTTAGTACTATAGAGATTTTATATTTTCAGTTTATTAAGTTTATTAAGATTTTATTTTTTGTTTACTTGGATTTTACATTTTATCAAATTCAATATTTTCTTCTTTTTTTTTTTTCTCCACTTTTCTAATTTTCTATTTTCTTTAAAGTTTAACAAGTTTTGGCATCTTATTTTAATTTCTTCCAATTTAAGGTAACTTTGAAGCTTTTATTAATTTTTTCAAAATTTTATATAACTTTAAAATTTTATTTTCAATTCTACCACTTTAAAATTTTATTTTTATTTTACTCCTGCAATTCTATTTTTAACAGTAGTTACAAAGCCTATTTTCAATTTAAAACCTATTTTCAACAATTTGCTTATTTTGGCTTATTTTAGCTGGGATTATGCTTCTGCAAGAAGTAGATCAATGCCCTTTGCATGTTCTATAAGCAATCGCTCAAATTGGAAATAACAGTGGGTATTGAAGACAAGCAGCAAGAATTCCTCTCCAAATAAACCATGAAATTGTGTAGAGGATCCATTCCCTTCTCACCTTTAGTGAAAAAAAAAATAGAGATAAATTGGTTTGCTTAATTAATTAGTACACAAGACAGCAAATAAAGCATAGCACGGATTTGTTGATGCTCTTGTTGGTATCAAAAACCCAAATTCAGTAGAGCAATCATTTACAAACCAATCTCCATGGAATGCATGCTTGGTGAAAATCATCAATTTGCTTTTAATTATGAGTTTTTCTCCGTGTGAAAGGGTCCTAACGGATGGTTAGTAGATACACTAGCAGTGATTTCCAAATAGAAATTATTGTGCAGTGGTGCGAGGATAAGCAATACTTCCTGAAAGCTAGATAAGTTTTAGTGAAGTTTAATACAAGGAGGTATCGATGGAGGCAGAGGAGAATTTTTCCAGTATTCAGGAGGGAGCCCCTCAGCTCGAGCTCACGGCCAACATTCTAGAAGCAGAAAGAAGATCCAGCCAAATCCTAGTGGGGAAAATCATCACTGAGAAAGTTATTAAAAGAATGACAGTGTTGATGATTACCAGAAGAATTTGGTTTACTCAAGAATCAGTTAGTGTTGAGCAATTAAATCCTAATATCTTTCTGTTTGCTTTCAGAACGAAAGCAGACCAAGATAGAGTATGGTTCCGGAGTCCATGGACGATAAATGGGGTGCACCTATGTCTAAAGGAGTGGAATCCTCACATGGCATTAAGGGATTTTGACTTCTCTTACTCTACTTTTTGGGTCCAGATTCATGGTCTCCCGTTGCAATTTATGTATAAGGATAACGCTATCAAGATTGGGAGCTTATTCGAGGAGGTGATTCGCTGTGAAGATTCATTGAGAAAGAGCATTTTGGGTTCGAAGTACATAAGTATATAGATGGAAGTGAATATATCAAAGCCGTTACTAACTGGTTTCTTTCAGAAACGGCGGATAGGTGTCAGGACCCGTCAAAAATTCCTCACCGGAACCCTAGACAAGCCCTGATCCCAAGGAAACCCTACAGGACCTTCCAATGGAAAATCCGGCAGAACCTCCCCTAAGGGTTGGACTTACCACAAATTTTCTGCACTGAAAACACACTTCTATATACATCCCCTTATTCCTCCCACATTACTACAATTTGATTCCATAAATTTACAACACTCCAAAATAACAGTAGATCAGTGCATAAATAATAACTAAATGTCCAATACAGTATACAGAGCATTATACAAATAAATGTGGAATTAATACGATGACAGATAAAGAAGTAATACAAGATGAAGAGGAAAAAAGGAAGAAATGCTTCTTGGACTTTCGGCAATGAACTGAGACGTCGGGCTCACCCCGGACGATCAACGTCTCCCAACCTGGACCTAGGGGAACGGAATTTAAAAACGTGAGATGCTAATCATCTCAATGAGTGACCCTATCTACTGTACAATTATAAAGCAACATTAATTATAGTACAATTGTGTAATTAAGAATAAATAAGTAAGTAAATAATAATTAATTGAAAATAATATTTTCTCTCACAACCCTCACTATTCACTCCGTTGGAAAGGTTCCTCTTTTAAAACATTTTCGCAAAACCCGTTATTTGTATGCCCAAAATTCAAGGAATCATTAATTTAATAAATAATAATTAAATAATGCAAATATAAATAAAATGAAATAAAATATAATAAATAATAATTAAATAATGTAAATATAAATAAAATGAAATAAAATATAATAAATAATTTTAGAACACTTTAGGGTTTGAAATTTCTATCTGAAAATTTATACTTGGCGCACCACACCATATACCAGTGATGCCCTCCGATACCCAGCATTCCGAGCACCGTCTGGCGGGAGGTTAAAGAGAGAAACTTGCATACGGTTGCTTCGGCGTCCCGACAGCACCGCTGCTAAAACCGTCATCCCGGCCATGGAGGGGGGTGGCTGATGCGCATTATATAAAACTTGCCTACCCTCGGTCCAATGGCAACTCACGGGAGACATTATAACTTGCGCGCTCATCCACATGTACAGTACAGAACACCAATACTGTATGAGTGCGTCTAAAATAAATAACCAAATTTTATTATAAAAAGATACGCAAACTTTTCCAAAATCCACTGTGGGAATTATACCACTTTTCAAATTCACCATCCCACATTTTTTTCTTTAATATCACTAGCATGAATACTTCGATAATATATATAATTTTCTCATATCACAAAATCCGTCAATACAATTATTTAATTTTCAAACCCATCAACTTTCATTTCCATCAACTCAAATATACAATTTTCCAATGGCATAAATATTTTTGAAACATAATTCTTTAAAACAATATTTTTCTCCAATCCTCAAAATCCATTTAAATCAACGAATCCTTAAAACCACATAAATTTCATATATAATTAATGCATATAATTGTGCAAAATAATAGAATAATAGCCATAGCAATAATTAAAATAAATCAAACCACAATTTCTTTAAATTCCCAAATATATTCTTTTGGCACCAAAATATATATTAAAAACATTATAATTTACCAATACAATTTATATGGAAATTCTCTTAATATGAAATACATAAAACATATTTATCAAATTTTAATTATGAAATATTCCAACAATGAAATTTGATAATAATTACCAAAATCTCAAATTCCTTAAAACCAAAATATTTTATAATGCACAAATATTTAATTCCATTCAATTTTGGCATCAAAATTCCAAATATAAATTTACTAAATATTCAACACATCAAACATATTTTTCAAACAACCAATTTACACAAAAAATATATATATCTTAACATCCCAAAACAATTTTGAAGGTGGGTCACTCACCTGGAGCACACAATCAACCTAAGATCCTCCATGGGATCAATTCCACGACGCACACGTGCTCCTAGAACAACAATTCACACACAATCAAATAAAATAATATTTTATTCGGGTAAATAATACCCGGTACCCGAGGGGTTTAACACAAACATTAACCAAAATTGACGAGTAATATACCGAATCGAAGCTTGAGTGATAAGGATTACAAATCTGGTCTTACGTCTCGGAGATCGGATCGGTGGTGGCCGGAATCTCGTTGGAAAGCTCTCAGCCTTTAGAGCCTCGATTCTCCCAAACTATTGCCAATTGGAGGGAAAGGACCCTGGATCTAAGTTCAGGGGGTCGGAATTAGTGGGGAGGGACCGACGGTGCAACTGGGTACTCGCCGGAACTGGATTTTCCAGCGAGCCGCCGAATCCCACAGGAAACAGTCACCTCCGGCGGCACGTTCGGTGGCTGGTGGCCAAGATTTTTAGAGGTTTTGTAGATTGAGGGGAGAGGGTTCCAACGGGACCGGCGGTGAGGCAAACGGAGGCCGGACAGCGAAGAGATCTGGGTTTGAAGATTTTCGGCCCCTCGTCGGAAAATACTCTGATCCAGGCGCATCGGAGGTCCAGTAGCCGTGAAATTTGGTGGGTTGGCTGGAAATGAGGAGGTGGTGGCGGTTACTGGCGCGTGTGGCCTGAAAATGGCCAAAAATGGGTCAAATGGTGTTGGCCAGTGGTGGAGTGGAAAAATGGCCGTCGCCGGGAAACGCTCCGATCCTGGCGTGTTACCGGCCTGTTGGCCGTGAGATTTGGGTGGCCGGTCGGAATTGAGGAGGCAGAGGCAATGGGGTGGTGCGTGTGGCCCTCCGGTGGCCGAATGATGGCCAACCGGTGGTGGCCGATTTTTTTCCCCCTCTCTTTCTCTCCCCTCCTTCTCTCTCCTCTCCCTCCCCTAACCTAAGAAAAACCACGTGGGTGCCACTGTACACTCATAGGAATGGTTGAGATCGTGACACGTGGTGTTTCACTGTTCACCGATTCAAAAATATTAAAATATTACGATATTCGGAAAACTTCGCATGTCCATAACTTTCAAACCACATGTCCAAATCAAATGTGCCGCTAGTCTACGAACTCATATCGATGAGTACTTCACAACCATGCATGAGTCAAAGATCAACTTTGCATGAATAAAAAGTCAACTCTGGCACCCCTTGGATAGTTTGGACCTTAACTTGTTTTGCTCATCACTTTCAAACCGTAGCTCCGTTTTCAATGTGCTACTACTCTACGAACTCGTGCCAATGTGTACTTCGTAACGGTACCTCAGTCAACCTAGAATTCCATCCTAGTCAAAAAGTCAACTTTTGACCCCTTCGGTCAACAGTCAACGATCAAAGTCAACGGTCAACGGTCAACCTTGGTTAAAGTTGGAAAATTTCCGTTATACTTTGGGACGGGGTGTTACAATAGGACTCACCTGGATTCAGTTTTGTTATGAGTATTTGGGCTATTATAACTGAGGTGTTCTGGGGCGCTTAAAAAGTTCATGCAAGAGTATGGTAAATACCTCGTCACAGAAGGATGGTCACGAGTATGGTGTCTGGCTGCGGGATGAAGAGGGAGCGTTCTCAGTGATCCGTGAAGGTATGTATCTGCGAAGAATTGAGAACCCTTTACGAGATTACTTTGATTCATTTTCAAACGAGGAGCTAAGGGACGGTGAGAAAAATCAAACCTCAGAGCAGGATTATCCGTCCACTATCGTACATGATAGATCAGCAGATCAATCCACGGGAGAGGAGGAAGCTCTGGCGATGGCCACCAGAGACCAAAGTGTTGTTTCGCACTTTTCCCAAGGGGCTGAACACTGTTCAGAGAAAGGGGTAATGTCTGATAGAAGCCCTAAACCTAGGGAAATGTTGGAGAGCAGTGTAGACTGGCCTGACAAGGGATAGAGCCCTAGGCTACGCGCCAATGCTTATTTTTGGGAAGAAAACTGTTTAATTTCAAATTTTGAAAAGAACCAAGAGGATAGGGACTTTGAGAAAGTCTTAGAGGGCGGCAAAGAGGGTATAGAAGTGAATCGTTGGAAGGAGAAACAGATGATTCCTGATATAAAAGTGATGTTGTTTAGACTTAAAGTGCTCATAGGCAAGGGTGCAGAAGTGAAAAGTAAAGTGGCCCAGAAAAGGAAAGTACGAAATACATATATGGCCTGTGGGCCAATAAGGAGATTTAATGAGGCTATTGTGGAAGAAGCCTAAGCTGTAGGAGGGGCCCAAGTATCGAGCACTCATGAGGAAACTATGCTCGGGGCGAATTCTAAAGAGGATTGCACAGCCCAAAGGATCACAGACCAAAATACCTTGAAAGGAGGGGAGTTTCTGGATCTGGAGAATCTGGCTCAGCCCAGAGGAGAAACCAGTGACACAGTGAACCTAGTTAATAGCCCTAGGAGGTTTTCCCCAGCTTCTCCAAAAATGAGACTAAAAAAACGTGCTAGAGGGATAACCCAATGGGAGTACTTCGGAGCAGAACATCTTGGAGAATGCCACTGGTATAGGGGTGACAGGTAATGATATGGCTGAAGAGGCGGGCCTACACATGTCCCCCTAATAAATGAATATCATAGCTTGGAACTGCCAAGGAACAGGGAGGAACTCAGCAGTTCAGAGCCTCACAAGCCTAATAAGGAAATACTCCTCGTCAGGACTTTTCCTCCATGAAACGAAGGTTCATAAGGAAAAACTAGAGAAAGTAAAAAGGAAATTGGCATTTGAAGAGTTATTTTTTGTTGAAGCAGTAAATAGGAAAGGACGGTTGGCTTTATTTTAGAATAGCTCATGTAATTGGTCTATTGTGTCAGCTTCAGACTAGTCTATTAGCATTCATGTAGATTTGGCACAAACAGGCAGTTGGATGATTTAGTTCTATCATTGTCCAGCGGAGCAATCCCTGAGAAGGGAGTTTTGGGATGAATTGACCATGAATATTGAATCTGGTTTAAACTTTTGGGTGTGTCTAGGAGATTTCAATGATATTATTAATCCGGAGGAAAAGACGGGAGGCGGACCGATGTCCATGAAATCAATTTTTTTCCTACGAAATTTTTTCTTCGAGGTCGGAGGCTTAGATATCGGCTTCAATGAAAAAATGTTTACGTGGTACAACGCATGAGGTGGGAACCACCTTTGATTAGGCAGGAGTGTTCCATCTTTCAGAAGCTATCTTGGACCATATCCCCTTTCAATTAAATCTGTTTATGGACCATCGAAAGTAGAATAGACCATTTCACTTCTAGAAATTTGGATAAGGGATGAAATGTGTGAGAAAGTGATTCAAGGAGCTTGGAAGAAGGATGATTCCATGGAATGGGCAGCATCGATCAGGTATAAGTTGCACAGCACTGCTCTAACTCTGAAGAAATGGAATAGAGACGTTTTTGGCTTATGTTACTACTGGTGATAAAAATTCTAAATTTTTTGATGCAGTAACAGTAGCTAATCAAAGAAAGAATTTTATTTCAGCACTAAAAGATGGAAGTGGTAATTGGCGAGAGACCAGGGAAGAATTGGGGGCTTTTTTGATAAATGAATTTATGAAATTGTATGAGGTTGAGGAGCTTAGAAGAAGTGAATGCTTAGGTGAACTCATTCATTGCTGTGTTACTGATGATGAAAACAGAATTTTAAATTCCATTCCCACAGCTTGTGAAATGTGGAGCGTTGTGAAGAATATGCACCCGACCAAATCTCCTAGGCCAGGTGGAATGCCGATTATGTTCTTCTAGAAATACTAGAGCATAGTAGGACGGGATGTCATTAGAATGGTGCAAAATGTGTTCTGGTCGGGTATGCTCCCAAGAGACATCAACCGCTTGTTTGTGGTGTTAATACCAAAAGTCAATAGCGTATCCGAATTTAAGCATCTTAGACCTATTAGTTTATGTAATACCTTGTACAAAGTTATCTCCAAAATCTTAGCGAATAGAGTGAAGCCCATTTTGAAAAGAATTATATCTCCTAACCAATTGGCTTTCATGCCGGGGAGATGGATAGGGGAGAATGCAATTTTGGCTAATGAAGTGGTGCACGCTATGAAGCACAAGAAAAGGATTAAAGGCATTGTTCGCATCAAGATCAATATGCAAAAGGCATATGATCGAGTGGATTGGATAGTATTGACAAGGCTGTTAATTCTTTTTGGTTTCTCTGATAAATTCACAAAATTGGTGCTTAATTGTGTATCTTCTGTGAACATGGAATTTTTGTTGAAAGGGAGTGTTTTTGGTAAAATCTCGATGGGTAGAGGGCTGTGGTAAGGAGATCCAATTTCACCTTTCCTCTTTGTTATCTTGATGGAGCTCCTATCAAAAATGCTCTCAAAGTAGGAAAGTGATAGAAAATTCAACGGGGTTAAACTTGGCCGGCTAGCACCTTCGATCACACATCTTTTGTTTGTAGACGACTTGATAATATTTTGTAGAGCCAACATGAAAGAGTTTAAGAATGTGCAATGATGTCTTTAGTTATTTTGTAAATGGACCGGTCAAACTTTCAATAAGGAAAAATTAGGGTGCTTTTTCTCCAGAAATGTGACCAAAAGAAGTAGAGCCGATATTAAGAGATGTCTGAGCATGAATGAGTTGGACAATAAGACAAAACACCTTGGACTGCCGTTATTTATTGAGAGGAATAAAACAACAACCTTTTAGGATTTAAGAAGGAATGTGGAAGATAAACTACAGGGGTGGAAAGCCAAATTGCTATCTTAAACAGGAAGAACTACTTTGATCATACATGTAATCATAGCTATGCCCCTTTACACCATGTCCTCCTTCCTCCTTCCTAAAGTCTGGTGCAAAAGGTTAGACCAGGCAGCCAGGTCTTTCTTACGGAGAAATGGGTCTAGCATGTCGAAAGGCTTTTACCCGATAGTTTGGAACAAAGTTTGTCAACCTAAAATGAAAGGGGGTCTGGGGATCAAAATGATTTGGAATTTCGATAAAGCTTTGGTGGCCAAACTTGGTTAGTGTCTAGCCACAGAAGAGCATAAGTTTTTAGTTCAGGCGATTAAGGCCAGATACTTTCCTTTCTCATCCTTCTTGAATTGTAAAAAGAAAAGGGGCTATTCATGGCTTTGGTCGAGGGTGTTAGAAGCTAGAACTCTTTTAGTCAAGGGAATCTATTTCAAAGTGGGTAAAGGAGAATCTATTAATTTCTAGATAGATCCGTGGATTCCCAACAGAGAAGACTTTCAGCCTAAACCAAGCAACCAGCAATGTGTTACAGTTGGCATGGTTAGCTCCCTAAAATGGGACAATGGTGAATGGGACATGGAGAGGTTGAACAGCATCTTCGACCAAGATTCTGTAAGAAGTATTAAAGAAATATTTTGGGCGGTAGATAACCAAGAGGATAAACTTATTTGGATGGAGACGAGGAATGGCGTGTATAGTGTGAAGTCAGGGTATAAGTTGGAAGTGGAGGGAGTTCAAGTAGAAAAAAGATGGTGGAAGGCTCTTTGGAACAGCCATATTCACAAGAGAACGAAATTGTTCCTATGGAAGCTTTTGAATTCGAGACTCCCAGTTTTTGCAAATTTAGAGGCTAGAGGAGTGGGTGTAGAAAGAAACCTCTATGTTCATGGTTGCAATGACCCAGAAAGTGAAGTTCATGTGTTTTTTCAATGTGAAGTTGCAAAAGAAATTTGGTTTGCCACTCCTTGGGATATTAGATGGGAGCCGCTGGGTTTTACTGAGCTGATGGAGTATCTTATTGGTGTGTCTAACCCGGTTGGAGTTTTGCCCATGCATAACGAAGATAAAGAGAATTTTTTCACTTTTAGTGCAATAACACTAGAACATCTATGGTGGATGCGCAACAAGGCTCTCCATGAAGGTTTTGAGCAGAGGGTGCAATCTTCAATAAGTCTGATAAATCACAGGTTCGATGAAATACTTGAAGCTCAATTTCAGGAGTAAAATACCAAAAGAACACATGAAAGAGCAGAGCAGAGATACATCTGCAGGTGGAGTGCCCCTCCCAATGATTACATAAAGGTAAATACTGATGTGGCAATGCAGAGGAATGGAAGCTGGTTAGCAACACTTGCTCGCGATAAAAGAGGGAGGGTGGTTCATATTCACACCTTTAAGTCTTCGACGATGGTTCTTGAAGTGTCACAGTTAGAGGCAATTTGTAAGACAATGAGAGTGGCCATAGATTAGGGGTGGTCAAAGGTGATAATGGAGTCTAATGCTCAAATAGTGGTGAATGCTTTGAATAGAAATGAGAGCTATTCACTGCATTGGGTAGCCGAAGGCTTCTTCAATGATGTTGTTTTATTGGGTCATCGTTTCAGTAGTTGGGTGTTTGTTTGGGCCCCTAGGTCAACAAATAAAATGGCCCGTAGTGTGTGTAAATGGGCAACACCACAGGTTGTAATGGGTCAAATTGATCCTAATTGGCTGACACCCTCTTGTAGGGACTGTATGATTCAGGAGAGTGTACATAAAGAAGCCTCCTGAAATCTAGACTTTTGGTAAGGTCGTTTCTTTTTTGTTTCTATGAATCCCCAAAAAAAAAAAAAAAAAAAAGACAATAAATAAAGCAGCGAAAGTGATAAAGTATTGAACTGTACGTGCAAAGGGTCCGTCAAAGTTGTAGCACCTTAGAATTTTTCTTAAGTAGACCTTTTTTCTTTGACAACCTTGGAATTAGGATTAAAGAATTTCTTTAATTATTATTGCTGGTTCTTTATGTGCTTCACAGGTAGAGCTTTGCCTACAGTTTAATTTCCATAGATTGATCCATGTCGTTTCTTAGAACTAAGGCACATATTCCAACAGCATCTTTACTTTCTTTTCATGTTAAGAAAATGACCGTTCAAATCTATAAGATACAAAAAAACTAAAAAACTAAAATAAAATAAAATAAAAGACCACTCAACAAATCATGCTAAAACTAGTACTACCGAGGAATATTTAATCACAAATTAAGCAGTAACAATGCCAAATGAAAAAGGAGTTCAAACTACAGAGTAATAATTGATGGAGCATACATAAATTAGTTAATCATTTGCACATCTTTAAGTAAAACACCTTCATTAATATTAAAGTAATGATTTCCCAAGCTAAAGCAAACAAGTTAAAGTAATCGATACATTCAACTTCTCCTACAATGTTTCCACTTTTGATACCTCCTCCAATCAAGGTACTCAGATTTATTCTATCCCAGCCCATAATCAAATACTGGTTTTATATGGACCAATCATGGGATAGTCCATGACAAATGGGGGGAGAATTTCTTTTCCATAGGTGGAGCCCCTGAAGAAGATATTCCAGATACTAGTTGTAGTCTTGTAGAAGATAGCAATCAATTTTATAATCCCATACTAATTTCGTAATCCTAGAAATCTCTATATTTAGCTGCACTCATTATAAAGAAGACCAATGCCTTTTTATGATCTGTGTTACGGAATTGGGAGAAAAACAAATAGCAACGGAAACAAAGAAAACGAAGAACAAACACACAATTTACGTGGAAACCCTTGACGGGAAAAACCATGGGCAGGGAGAAGCAAATCCAATATCGAAAGATTGGTACAAAGGTGAGCCAAATTTCGAGATACGCCTATCGGCCCGAGACCTCCGCTTCCACCACAGAGCCCTAAATTTTTCTCCAAAATTAGTTTCACCAAAATGGGTCGCACCGCGAGCTTTTCGGGTCGGGTCAACAAGAATTCGGGTCACTAACTCTAACAATCTGTAATTCCTCTGTCAAATTAAGCCTGACTGCGTTGGAAATAACAAAGGGTAGAGAAGACAAGAAGCAGTAATTTCACGCCAATAAACAATGAATCTGGTGCAGATGACCCAATTCTTCTTACCTTTACTAATTGAAAACTAGAGATAAATTGATTGCTTAATATAGTGAAAGGATGATTTTGCATCATGCCATGCAGTCACAAACATTAAGCTAGAATATATATCGAATAATCATATATAGAATATATATAGAAATAACAGTATATTTGTATGGTTTCATATGCTAGGCTTCACCCATGAAGCATGCATCAGAAGCTTGAAACAACTCCTTAGTGCCATTTATATTTTTTCATAAAGCTAGACAATCTTAATTTGGTTATATGAGCAAGATAAGTACAACTTACACAGATTTTGCTTCCCAGCCGATTTTCCTTCCCGCTTAACCTATAGCATCATGGTTGAATTGTAACTTGTGTTTTGGAAGCAAACAGAGGGCAACGTACGTCCAAACCTGGAGACATTAGCAGTACTTATCAAGATGTTCATCTTCTTCAGCTACTGAGTGAGAGTGAACATTTAAGTAATCCAGCTGATGATACTTTTATTAATAATAATGGATCTGTCAAGGACTCTATTGATTGGTACTACTACTCACACACACAATTCAGTCAAGGAACTGAACCAGGGAACATTCAATGCAGGACCAAGAAAAGTGGTACGTTTAGAGATGTTGCTTTTGCAACACTCTTCTTGTTGTTGTTGGAGAGTTGACACTTGCTCCATTTTTTTTTAATATATATTTTTTTTAATTTTTAATTTTAATTTTATTTTAAAGACTCCTCAAAAATCGATGCTGCTAAACATGGTGGCCCAGGAGAACATGCCCTGCACCTGCAGGTGACCATGATGATGATGATGATGATGATTTCTAGGTAACATCTTATATATGCTTCATCAACCCACTGCTGCGTGGCTATGAAGATGCATGTCAATGTACTGGCACTTCTTATAACATCGTTTTGAATTATATATCTACGCAACCAACAAAATGTAACGCATCTGTTTCACAATATATGATATATCCCACAAACTTGGATTCCCAACCCGGATGCTTATATATGATAGAGTGTATACCGGGATTTCAAAGCATTTCAGGAACAAGGTCAAGTTACTGATCATAATCGCAGAGCCAGAATTGCTTCACGCCCATCTGAGTACCACCTGGACTCTTCTTGCTTTCCTTGGTACGGCTTTTGCCATAGCTCTTACTCTCATTCACACCGCGAGCCCACCCAAATAATATATATACCTTAATTAATTAATGCCATGTATATGTGTGCAAGCTTCATCCATCTGAATATATATAATGATCTTCGTTTTTTTGTTACTGTAATTGCATATGGATTTTTTTTTTTTTTTGGTCTTACTTTATATTACTTTAAAATTATGTCAAGCTTTGCAAACTAGTTAAACTAAGCACTGTCCAGAAGCATTCAATCTCTCTCGCAAGTCCGTTTGGTAAGTGTTAAATTCTTAGGATATAATTTTCTAGTATTTAGTTTTCTGAGAATTAATTTTTCTCCTAGTTTGTTTGTTGAGTAATAAAAAAATTGGAACTTGTAAATAATTAAATTTAATATTGTATAATAAATTAAAGATAAATATGCATTTAAAAAAAATAAAAACTATTTTTTCTGATATTTTCAAAATAACACCTTAATATATATGAACAATTTTTCCACATATTTTTCTACATTGGTGGGAATCTAATTCCTTGGGCTCACATTTTTTCACCTCACAATAAATATCAAAATGAAAAAAAAATTATCACTTTTCCAAAAAAATTAAATTCCCACTCAATTTATCATTATCCAAGTATGCATATTTTAGTTCAATTTTCTATAGATATTTAGTGATGGGTTTTTTATATATATTTTTCTTGAATAAGAATTTTAGTTCATTTTATGCCAACCCAGTAGAAATAATTCTAATTAGCAAAAGAAAAAAAATGTAGAATAATTCTAAATACAGCAAACAAAATTATTAAATATACTTCATATAGTTTTTCATGGCATGCATCTGGTAACATCTAACCCAGAGAAAAGATGACACAAAGCGGAATGGAAAATGAGGGTACAAAAAAGGGTTTTTTCGAAAAATAGCCACTTTACAATTGCATTTTAGAAAAATAGCAAATTTTTTTTTTTAAAACTAACCAATATTTTACCCGTTTGGACTAAAGTACCCTTATCTATATTTTTTCTTCTTTTTTTTGTTCTTTTCTCTATCAAAAGGCCTTTTATTTTTTTTGGTTTTGGTTTTGGTTTTTTTACTTTCCCTTTGAAAACGCAGCTAGGGCATTTCAAAAATTACCATCCCGGCCACCATTTTCACCGACATTCGTCTCCCATTCGCCGGCATCGTCCTCGTCCATTGTTGTGTCGGCAAAAGCCGTTCGATTGAGAGCTACCAGAGACAGAAGAATGCTCCTCTGTCCATAGAATGTTTGCATATGGTAAAGTCTAATAAACTATTTAGTGGTTTTGTGGACACTTCGGTTTGAAAATTTTGGATAAGATGAAGATGAACTGTTAATGATTTTCTATGTATGCTTTAAACATGCCAATAGTGTATTGGAGCATTTTGGTGAAATGAAACTTGAAAAATTTGCTTGTCTTGCTGATTTATTCTATGGTCAGCTTATTTGCAGATTTTATGTGGGTTTGGATGAGACATGCTGTCTTACTTCTGTGTAGGGTTTAAAAAAACCTTTTTATTTTGAGATTCAAATTGGGACTGCATAATTAGAATTTTGTATGGCTTTGTTCCAATGCCTTGGGCTGACAAAGTTAAATGGGTTGCAGTGATGTGGAAAATTGACCCCTAATTTATCGCTACAAGTTATCTTCCTGATGATAGAAGTTGTGTACTTTGTCTTCTTGTTATCAATTCCTTTTCAGTTGTAAATTTAAGAGATTTCTCTTACTATGTAATTTTAGGTATCTAAATGCATGCAGCCATATGATTGTTAATGTCCTTTGGACATCTTTCCACATTGGCTATCATTATTTGGTATGTGAACTTTATGCCAGTTAATGCTTGCGGTGTTATGTCTGTTGTATCTTTTCTTTCCTCTGCATTTCCTGGGTGTTTTTGGGGTAAAAGGGAATCATCTTCCTCCTTGTTCTGAGTATTATATATCACCTCCTTTCTTTTCTTTACTTAAATAAAATGATTGGTATTTGTTTGTTCAAACTTATGAATGGACTCCTGTTTGGTATTCTTTCAGAACAATCTTGATGAACTTTTCATGCTCATGCACTTCCTTGATGCTGGGAAGGTTAGTATCTTAAGCATCTAATGCAATGGCAGATATTTTAAGTTACCTTAAAATGGGTATCAAAGTTGATGTTTATAAATTCCCACATTCAGTAATTGATATTTATGCCTTGCAGTTTGGAAGTCTGGAGGAGTTTCAGGAAGAATTTAAGGATATCAATCAAGAGGAGCAGATATCTAGACTTCATAAAATGTTGGCGCCCCATCTTCTCAAAAGTATCAATCTTAGACCTTTTTCAAATGCAAATTTTTTTCTTCAGTTAATTTTTAGGTTTTATTTAATTACTGTTTGGTATTTTAGTTGTCTTGATTAGTTTATTCTTTGTGTTGGCTTTGTTTCTTGAATTCCATTGTTGTTTATAACTTCTTTTATTATTCTTATGATGTCTGAAGTCTGAACTTGTTTCCAAATTTTGGAAGAAATGGTTTTGAAAATTTTCCCTGTACAGTCTTTGAATTTTTTGGTCTCTTTTAAGTTGGTAAAAGAATAATAGATCCCTTATATAAATTTTTTAGTGTCTTGGCATAAAACTTGGTACTCAAATTTACTTAACCAATCTATGCCTGCGTGATTTTTTAGCACTGACATTTTTTGTCGAAGGGTTATTTTATTTTACTTGGACACAACTATTCTCAGTTCTTCAATTCTTATTTTGTTTTTCCCTGGTTCCTTTGTCTCTGCATTTATTCAGTGGACTAAATCTGCATTGTATGTGCATACAGGTCTCATTTGGGACCCATTCATGCATTCTGGAGGGTTTCAATGCCAATTGCTGGAAATGTAGTTTGGGGTCTATGATTTGACTGGAAAACTATCTTGATTGTTGTTACCATCGATTTATGTGAAATTGAGATTTTTCCTTTTTAGAAATCCTATGTGAAAGTGAGGTTGATGATTATGATTTTAATGACAGTGCTTATCTTATAAATATTTGTTCTTTTTATTAGCATGGATCACTGTATGTGCTGACCAGATTACATCTTTCCACTTTATTAGCTTATTAACTACCATTATTTGAGCATGCAACACAAATAAGTGTTCCTATTACTTGAACAATTTTGGTTGATTTGTGTTGAGAATTTGAACTTCAATCAAATTAGTTATGATCATTGTTGCAGTTAAGTTTTGATGGAGTCTCTCATTTCTAAGTTCATTGTACATGTCATGGTTTTTAAAGGTGTAGAAGCTATATGATATTTTGAAAATCAATCTCCTTTCACTTTCAAGTTTGAGAGAAGAAAAAAAATTATTGCTTCCATTTTGTTGGTACAAATCAATATCACTCTTTGTTGGCTTCTCTATCCGATGGGAACCTTGCATATGGTTTTAGATGGGTGTTTGGTGAGATGTCATTGTTGAGTTTTGAAGCTTTTTAAGTTTGGATTTCTTGCATTTCAGCTTGAACAAATTTGATTGCTGCATGGTTACTAATATTGATTTTCTATTTCTTTCAGCATTGGAGGAGCAACTGATGGACTGAGTAGAAAATTGAAGCATAAAATTTGCGATCGTGGAGTTACAAGTGCAAGCTGATAAAATTACACATACACTCACAGAGATAGATAAAGAGAGAGAGAGATATATAAATAGATAGAGAAGCATTGGTGGTGGTTTGTCCCCCATTAATGTAAGTTGCTTCTCTGTACAACATAGAAAATATTTTGCAAACTAATTTCCCTTTAATGTAACGAACTTATCTGAAAACCTTTAGTTGTGCTGTATTGAATGAGTTTTACAATTTTGAACCTTGTCATTATGCACTATGCTTATAATATTGTGTTATTTGGTGTGACAGAAATGTTTGTGTTGCATGGTTAGAATGTGAAATGTGAAATTAAAACTATTATGAAGTTGTGTTTTTGTTTGAATTTAATGGGAGGTTTGAATGTGAAACCATAATATATCTATGGGTTATCCTTAGGAAGCAATATATAATGTACACTACTAATGTATAATGTATTATGTGCTGGTTTGAAAATATTCTTTAGCCATTTTCATTATATTGTTGCACAAATCCCGTTAGGTGTATGTTATTTTGGTTCTGGAAAATTTTCCAACCCGAGGAAAATATTTCCTCTTTTTTTTCTTCTGGCGGGAATTTTTTTACTCCTGGAGGAAAAAATTTCCTCCAGGCGGAAAATGTTTTCCTCCTGGAGGAAATGTTTTCCTCCTGGAGGAAATGTTTTCCTCCAGGCGGAAAACCTTTTCCTCCAGGCGGAAAAATTGTCCTTCAGGCTTTTCTCGTGTCGGAAAAAATGTTTCCTCCATCTGTTATGTTTTGTTGTATTTGATTTGCAGATAAATGGATTCAGATTACCAACGAAGGTTTTGGGACTCGGAGATATCGAGGGCAAAGGTTAATTGTAGATCGAACTTCTGGAAAGCCGTGTCGGATATTAAGTTCAAGCTGACTCCAGCCCAAATAAAGAAGTTTGAGGATAGCTGTTTTGGCCACTTTTTGAAGGCCAACGAGATACAATTTAGTGGCCACATCGTCAACAGCATGCTGTATAGGCAATGTGTTTGCGACGACAAGGACTCTATGGTATTCAATTTTGGAGGGCATGGTGCTAGATTTACACAGAGAGACTACACCATAATTACAGGTCTACGGTTTGGTTACGAACCCAATAGGCAGGTTAACATCTCTACTCGTATTAGTGACATGTATTTTGGCGGAAAGCGAAAGGTCACTAATTCGGAGATAACCGAAGCTTTCATGACTGCACAGTGTCAAGACAATGATGAAGCCGACGATGATAGATTGAAGTTGGCTTTATTATATTTCCTAGAGACGGTTCTTCTAGGCAAAGAAAGCATGGCCACCGCACCTCATAATCACTTGGAGATGGTGGACGATTTAGAGTACTTCAATAACTATCCATGGGGTACTTTATCGTATACTACCACCATTAGATCGTTGAAGAGTGCTTTTGAGCATAGAGAGTCCATGGCTTTAAACAAGTCAAAGAGTTATAGTCTTTGTGGGTTTCCTTTGGCTTTCATGGTAAGTTTGTTACACTATTATTTAAAGTTTGTTACACTTGTATTTATGGTGTGTATTTCGTTACTTATTCATTACTAATTAATTGTGAACAGATTTGGGGTTTTGAGACAATTCCTTCATTGGGTCAAGCATTCGGAAAGAAGTTGCCGGACATGGCATTCCCTCGAATTCTTAATTGGCATTTTTCACAAGTGCCAAGATTTGAGAAGGCCACTGAACTCTTCGATCATCGTGATGTAAGTCTATGAGTTCGTCCACTTATATGTACAAATATATATATATATATATATATATAAATATACATTCCAACATAATAATATTATTTATACACTTTTGCAGTATTTGTATGAATATTAGTATTACTTGCTAATCACTTTATTATAATCTCTTTTGTCTTTTGCAGTATCCCATTCATGACTTAATGAATGTGACTGAAGTTGAGCATGCATATATCGGCAACTTGGCATTGGATGTACATCATGACAGTACTCCATACAATGTTGCACCTGCTGTTCGAGACAAGCCACCACAGGCAAGTCATGATGAAAAAGATGAAGGTATTCCACTTACAAGAAGTGGAATAAGTAAGAAACGGAAAGAGGCGTCTGTGGAAATTATGGGAAAAGGAGGGAGGCGGCGAATGGGACATAAGCCGACAGACCAGCCTTCTTCATCGACTGCAGGAGTTGCTGGTCATGTTCATGTTGAACCATCGACTCCATCCCAACCTCCAACGACTCCATCCCAACCTCCAACGACTCCATCCCATGATGAGGTTTGAATAAATTGTATGAATGTTTATCTTTTTTTCATTATTGCAAGTATTAATAATTATTATTTCTTTTAGGTACCTTTGAGAGAGAGATTAACAATCCTTGAAGGCGAAGTGGCTAGTGTACGGCAAGACGTTAAGGATTTACGAATCGCCATGCTTAGAGAGTTTGCAAGTTTGGACACCAAGCTTGATAAGTTAATGAAGCACCAAGGAGTGGGAGTTAGTGCTGACGGGTTGGGAGATGGGATGGATGTTGAAGGGGATGAAAATAAAGAAGAGTATGGTCCCGATACGACCCCCGTTGATAGACAGTCACAGCCATATTTTGACGACGATGCAGGACCAAGTGTTACAATTATTGAGAAAGTGTCTCCATCAAAGTTTCTTGCCGGGAGACGTGCAAGAAAGGTAGCAGCTGCTAAGCAAAACATAGATATTGGGAGGAGGGATAGGAAGGCGGCAGCAGCTATTACAACTCCTTATAGTGTCGGAGGCTTGCGGAAAAAACTACAGCGTACTTTACCTGTTGCATCTTCTACTTTGAAGTTCGACCCATACAAACCAGTACCTACGCGACTTGTAAAAATTTTTGACAAATTTATGAAGTCTGGTTGGGCAGCAAAGGTTGATATGGACATTTTGACTGCGGGTAAAGACTTTTTCCAGTTGCTTATAAACAGTGAGAAGTGGCTGAATCACGATGTAAGTATTTTTCGATCAAGATTTTTATTTTATAATTTGATAAATTCCATAGATAGTTGTTCAACTGCATGGATGTAATTTAAAATTAACTCGTCTTTCAATGCAGCATATGGAAGTCCTGCCTTACCTATTTCGTGTACGTGCCAATCAATTTCCTGATATTTTTTATCCTAGTTTTGAGGTGCTAGATGGAGGATTTTGGGTAAGTAACAGCCAGGTGTCTTATATGTGGCTATTGTGATTTTAGATAACTAATAAATTATTTTGTTGTAGGTATACATTGAGCAATGTCATGGAAAGTTCATCGACAATCCATCTAAGTTCCAATTCTCATACGCAATGCAAGAATATGTGCTGGGGATTCGAATGAAGGAGTCCAAACCATGGAAATACGTAAATCATGTAATATATACATGTCCAAATTGTGTAATGTTAACTATTCATTTATTCATGTGCCTTCCTTTATTTATTGTGCTAACTGAAATTCTGTAATGTATTGACAGTTGTTGATTCCACTAAACAAGCACAACATACATTGGGTGGTAGGGCACGTGGACTTAAAAGAGCGTCGCATGACTGTATATGATTCAGATAAGGCTGGTAACCGATACAAGGGACAAATTTATTTCCAGAAATTATGCATAATGTTACCATATTTACTGCGGTCTGCATCCTTTTATGAGCAGCGGCCGGATCTTGTAGACTCCATTGACGAGTTTACATGTGAATTGGCACAAAATACCCCTCAGCAAAGTAACGGGTAAAACCTCTTAATACTTACATGTTTGTTGAATAAATATTAACTATTGAATATGGTTCTAATAATACTAATATATGTTATAATAATTGTTTGTTTTTGTAGTGGTGACTGTGGCATATTTACACTCAAGACCATCGAATTCTTACATGCTAGATTACCATTGACATTCACACAAGATAACATGGAGTTCTTTAGGAAGAAGTATGCATATGAGGTTTACAACAAAGAACTTAGCATATGAGCTGCGTGGTGATACTTTTTTCTTTCCTTTTGTCATGTTTATAGATGCATATTATTTATTATATTTGACTTTTAATTGTAAATATAATGGTGGCTTATAATGTTCATTTAACAAAGATAACAATGTGGTATTGATGTAAGGATAAGTAATTGACCTTATAGGAAATGTGCCATGTTTATTTATTAGAATTCCGTTATGCACAAACGCCTTAAGAGCTCAATTGCAAATTTTAAAAAATTTTCCGCTTGTCGGAAATATTTCCTATAGGCCGAAAAATTTTCCTACTGGAGGAAAAATGGAGGAAAAATGTTCCTCCAGTCGGAAATCCCATATGAAGAAAAATTGAAGCCTCTTGATAAATTTCCGCCAGGTGGAAAAATTTTCCTCCAAGCGGAAATAGTTTTCCTCATGTTGGAAAACATTTCCTTCAAGCGGAAATCGTTGAATAATTTTTATTCCTATTAGAAACTAATTTCCTCCACTTGGAAAATCAATTTCTAATAGATTATATAAGTTAATAGTAGGGTAAAAAAAATTGGGAGTGGAGACAAATATTATATAAGATGAAGATGGAATTAACAAAAAATGTAGTGACATTTAAAATCAATAACCATTTTAAATAAAAATAAAATTGATATATGTTTGTTTTTATTTTCAAAATCATTTGGACATTTCATAAAATGATATGTAAACTAAAGATTGAAAATCAATTCCAGAAAGCATCTTTTCATTTAGGATTAAATTCAAAAAAAAAAAAGATATGAAATAATTATCAAAACATATTAAACCATAACACTAAATTAAAACTTTCTAATTCGAAGCATAAGACAATGGATTCGTACATCTCTGCCTATAATGTCCAACACCACCGCATCGGCTACATCTACGTCCAATAACATCTTCACGTTCGGATGGTATGCGTTGCATCCTCGGTCTACCGGCTCGCCTACGTGTCCATCTTGGTGGAAGAACAATGCGACTTGCCATGTCATCCGGGACATGCCACTGTTTTTCATCTAACAAAGGATAAATGGACTCAGCATAAGCTGCACGATATGCATCCGCGGTGTAGTAATGAGAACACATGCCATAAGGAGCAATTTTTCGGTCTCTGCAAGCGGCAATACAATGATCACAAGGATATTGATCAAGATCGAAGACTTTGCATGAGCATGTTTTTGATTGGAGATTAACTGTACCCCTCAAACTCCCACCTTCCACAAGAAATTCATGCATATTAATGGCTTTCACACGTAGTCCGATGGACTCCAAATTTCGTAGTTTGAGTTGCTCTTCCATATGGTTAGTCACAGGCTTTGTCAATTTTGCACCTGCAGTACGTCGCTCATAAAACCACATTTGCAGTAAATCCCGTATGTGCTCTATTAATGCTACTATTGGCATCTCTCTAGCATCTAGCAGAATGCCATTCAAGCTTTCTGCAATATTGGTGGTCATGATAGTGTACCTTCTACATGGACAAAGAGAACGTGCCCACCTTGTAGGGTCACATGATCGAATGTACTGGGCAGCCCTACTGTTTTTTGCCTCAATTTGCCCCATATGAAACTCAAAATCTTCAACCAAATATGCACTAGCTGCGAGCATGAAACATTGTATTATTGATTCATCTTTCGCATATCCATTTTGCTTTAATATTTCTGCTTATATGGTACGTGCACAACGCATGGTATGCATTGGGAAAAACTTTGCGTAATGCCCTTTCAATAGTGGGGTGTTTATCACTCACAAACACCAAATCTGGAAAATCTCCGATGGCATCCTTCAGGTTTTGGAAAAACCATGTATATGCTTGCTCGTTCTCTCCATCTCCAATGCCGAAAGCTAAAGGATATATTTGCTTATTGCCATCCATGCCCGATGCAATATACATGTACCCTTTGTATTTTCCTTTCAATGTAGTTGCATCAACAGCCAATACGGGTCTTATGTGGGATTTAAATCCCCTAATGCTTGCTCCAATCGCCATAAATAAATATACAAAATTGTTATTATCGTCTGTTTTGATACGTGTAACAGTCCTAGGGTTCTTCGACACTAACCCAAAACAGTAGGCAGGTAACTTAGCAAAATTCTCCTCTGGAGATCCCCTAACACTGTTAAGTGCATACTCTTTACCTCTCCATGCTTTGTTGTAGCTTATATTCACCCCATATTTCTGCAAAAAATCATGTTGAATTTCTTTGGGTTTGTAAACACGTGCAATACCTTCATATTTAGATTTGATACATTGCCCGATAACCCGGCTACTGGCTTGCTTGTGTTCTCGATGCACGATATCTAACGAGCAACTGTGTACATTATCAAAAATTCTCACAACAAATATTTCTCCATTTTTAAATGTGGTTGCACGTAGTCGCCATTTACAAGTATTTTCCAAGCATACAACCTCATACCGTTGTATAGTTGACCGTGTCACCTTGAACTCCTTATTTTCTCGCATGCAATAGATACTCAGTTTATTCTGTAGGTCACGTTTGTTGCGAAATAATTGTCCAACTACTATGCTCTCACAGCCAGTGAACTTTGACGAAAATATGGCTATAGAACCACTTCTGTTGCTCGATGATATGTGGTCACTTGTAGCACGATGAACCCTAACATCATCAACTCCTTCATTGTTCATTTCAGGATGCATATCATTATCATTGTTCGGCAACTCATGATCAAAATCTACATCATTATGACCAACATCATCCCCTGCTGCATTGTAATTCTCATCATGATCAATATGATGCAACTGCTCATACTCCTCGTCATTAGGAAACCGTTCAGCATAGTCACCTCCAACATCAACTCCTTCGTGAATGTTAAATGATGTCCAGGCCCCCCCACGAACATCAACTTGATCTCTAAACTGAGTTTCTTGAACCATAATTTCCTGAGATGTAGCCTGAATTGGTTCAGTACCGGAAGCTTGTGGTAGACGACCGCCAATTGGAGGACAAGAAAAAGAATGAAGATTACTCCCACTATTTGAAGCAAATGCTGTTTGATGAACATTTCTACATACATGTTCAACTTTTGAAATCACCTCAACATACAATGGAGGCCGCATCATTGTCATCCCTCCATTTCTCACTTCTTGAAGAAAGCATTTCACATCCCTATCACATCGTATTTCTGTAGGATCCAACTTTTCTGCACATCGTCCATATATCCATTTTAGCTTTAGCAAATATTCATTTCGATCTATCTCAATAGAATTGAAAATCTCATCCTCTAACTCTGATTTTGTGCATCTCTTGCCGACGGAAACCATTACATTTTTACCATTTCGATATTCCCAATCACCACTATCATTTTGTACCAATGTTCCATTGTATAAAACCGCAATTACAATGTCATCATCTTCCATTTTATTACAAAATTAAATGAATAACGTTAACCTAAATCAATAAATATATAAAATTTTGAATAATATTAAACAAACATATTAACTGTATTAAAAAAGTTGATTCTGTTTTTTTTTTTGGGGCCAAATATAGCTTTTTCCTACTGGCGGAAAACTGGCGGAAAAATGGCGGAAAACTGGCGGAAAAACTGGCGGAAATTTGGCGGAAATTTGCGAAAACTGACAAACTGCAGGAAATTGGCGGAAATTCATCTTTTTCGCCAAATTTCCTCTGTTTTTACTGTTTTTCGCGATTTTTCAGTTTTACACAAAATTTCTCCCATTTTCAAACCATATGCCACCTAAGTATCTTTAAAATCACATATAACATCTCATAAATCAATTTCTTGCATACCCATATCAAATAAAAAGCTTAAAAAACCCTAAACTAATAAAACTTACAAGAAAAAAGAGAAAGAGAAAAAACAAAAAAAACACATATTTCCTTACTTTCATCTAATAAGAAAAAAGATAAAATTTTTACCTGATTTTAGTTTGAGATATGAGAAAATACAAAAAAATGAGAGTGAGAGGCGATGAGATGCAAAGAGTTTAGAGAAACCCCACGAACAGTTTTGTAGAAACCCCACCCCCATGAACGAACGGCTGTGTAGAAGAAAGGAAAGGGTGTAAAAAAAACCTTTTGCGTAATTTTCAATTTTATCAAGGGTATTTTTGTCCTAAGGTGGCTAGTTTTTAAAAAAAAAAAATTGCTATTTTTCTAAAATGCAATTGTAAAGTGGCTATTTATCGAAAAAACCCTACGAAAAAGGTTCACATAGTATGAAGGGCCGGTTGTCCACAACTAAGCCCAAAGAATGATGGCCCACTTTATCTTTCTCTCCCCCGACTCTCAGGTCAATTATGTTGGAGACAGAGGACTAAAGAGTAAACCAAAAATTACTTTTATTAATTAATAAAAAATTAATACACTCTCACTCACACAAGCGAGCACAATCGAAATTATTGATACAAACACAAACATGACAGAATATTCTGATATACGGATGAACAACTGTAAGATATATGGTTTTAAGAAATGAATAAAACTTTTAATAGAGGATTATTATTCAGCTGAAAATGTGAACTATGTGATTGGAGAAAGAAATTACTAGTGCATCAGATTCTGGTTTAAAGAGAAGTAGTTAAAAGATTCTTAAAGCAATCATTTCTCTTGCTACTGCATCTTCTTTATAAATTGGGCAAGCAATTCTAATTCTGCTGTGTCAGTTAAGGTTTAAAAACACTACTGATGCATAAAGTAAAGTATATTGAAAACTTGGACTTGTATATATGTGGTGTGTATAAATAGTTAACATATGATTCTCATCAAAGACAGACACTAGAAAGTTTTGATAGATAAATCTCTGCAACCTGCATAAAAATGGAGACTCGTTAGCATTAGTTTTTCGAAGAGGAGCCATATTTAAAAAGAACAATAACCAGAGAAAAGGCGGAAAATAGCAACCAGCTGAGGAGCGAACGCTTCTTTGCTAGGCAACTACACCCTTCTTTCCCCAGTCCTCCATCTTTCCTCAATCTAGTCCATACCTCTGCAACTTCATCTTTCTCCAATCCAGGTACCTCCGCAACTTCATCTTTCCCCAATCCAGGTACCTCTGCACCTTCATCTTTCTCCAATCCAGTCTGTACCTCTGCAACTTCATCTTTCCCCATTCCAGTCAGTACCTTTGCACCTTCATCTTTCTCCAATCCAGTCGGTACCTCTGCCACTTCATCTTTCCCCAATCTAGTCAGTACCTCTGCAACTTCATCTTTCCCCATTCCAGTCGGTACCTCTGCAACTTCATTACTAGCTTCTTCTTTAGTCAGTGAAGATGAATTGCTCAATGCCTTAAGCAAGTATGAAAGTCATGCACCAACTGGAAGCAACATCCAACTTAGGAGGCCAGCAGCCAAGATACCAAAGGTCCCCAAGATACTTCGGGATATCAAATCCAACGAGGATTGCTACGATCCTAAGGTGGTGTCCATTGGACCTTATCATCATGGGAAATCTCAACTCCAGGAGATTGAGAATCTCAAGATTGGACTGGCAAAGCAGTTTGTGGTAGGCGGTAGTATAGAAGGGGCGTTTGGTATACTGGATTGGTCCGGATCGGATAGGATCGGACAAGATAATTAGTGTAGTATTATGTTTGATATAGTTCCGGACTGAATAATAGACTAATTGTACCATGTTTGGTGCCGAATCGGACTAGATAGAACTATTTTGTAATTATATTTTTAATTTTAAAAAAATAAAAATTTTAAAAGTTAAATTTATATGAAAAAAAATTATTACATCTAATTAAGGTTGTACATTTATATATTTATATATACATGCAAAATATGCAAAATTTGTTGTATACACCCACAAATAATATTAATATATAACTTTAGAAATAGCTTAAAATTAACTTAAAACATAGTATGCCATAAATAACAATTAATTAAAAATAAATATATTTTAATGGTATGCATAAGACAATTGAATATTTTTTCAACCCATAAATTACATGAATATATTGTTTCCAAAACCCATTAAAATAAAATTTTAGTATGGTAAATCATAAATAACAATTATTCACAAATAAAGAAATAATTAACACTATATGTAATTAAGAACTTGTTGATAATATAAGAATATCCATATCCAATTTATACATATATGTATATAGATTTCACATGTAGCAATTCAAATAACAAGTACTACATAAATATAAATATATTGGATTTTACAAGGATAATCTACTTATAAAACAAATAAGTAAATACACTTATTGATAGCAATCTAAATAAAAAACCTACTATGAAACCATTACGCCATTCATTGTTCAATTGAGCATGTGTATGTGCAGTGGTATTTTGTATTAGATTTGCGTCATTACGATTCCGCATCAGTTGTTCTACATACTCAACATATGCAATTTTAGCTTCTTGAATTGTATTATATGCTTGATATAAATTATCTCTAAATCCTTGCACTTGTTGATGACATTCAGGCCAAGAATTATATATCCCTAGTTCTCTACCTTTAAATACAACATAAACTCTTCTCTTTGCCATTTAATATTCATGTATATAAGAATACATTATAATATAATATAGTAATACAATTAAAAAAACAATAAATCAACTCAATCACGCGCATATGAATATTCTAAAACATAACACATAATCATAAAATTATCCTTACATGCAAATTTAGAAACAAACATCCACTACCATACAACAAGTTCATAAGTTTCAAACCTAATTGTTCATAATTATCATCTTCCCATACATAAACAGAAATATGTAGTCCACTACTTTACTAAATTAGTTATCCAAAAAGTCATGAGCAAATGCAATCTTCCCCGCATCCGTTTTAATAATCTTAAAAACCTCTATATTCGATGGATCCAATCTCATTGCCTTAGAGATTTTGAGGTTGTCACTAGCCTCAAATCCTAACCTGTCAAGCTCCATAGCTAAATATTGTGGATAATAAGCCTCGGATTTTTCCAACTTTGCAGCCAATTTATCAAATAATTTCTCTGCTGCATTGCCTAACCTGGCTACAATGTCATCGTCCTTCAATCTAGATTTTCGTTTACCTCTTGCTTGGACTTGTGTAGATGGTTCACTACATCCTCGATTCACAGACATTGGAGAATCGACATCATCAATTGGTTCATTTGCAGAGTCCAGATTTATTTCATTTATCATATCAATTGGAATTTGTGCTCCATGTCCGGTTGCCCGATCCTTCCCAAAAATATTAGCAAGCTTCTCATAAATAGGAAAAGGTTTACCTCTCCAACCTTTTGCACTTCGAGCACTCTAAAATACAAAAAGCCAATGTTTAGCTAAGAAAAAATAAATGCTAGATAACAAACTAAAATTGAAATTAACATATATTTTCAAATAATATTCAAAACTTGCACATATGCTTGCCAAACTTCTTCACTGTCAACCTCCACACATTTAAGAGAGTCATTCCATCCAAATCCACTTTTGTTCAGCATGTCATATATTATACCATATTGCTTCTTCCACTTTCTCATCTTCGACTCACTATGTGGATTGGCTCGCAGTCTCGAATTAGGACACATATCAGATAGTTGCCTCTCAATCATAGTAAGAGTGCCAGGCTTAAATGACCCTGTATCACAACGTTGCCCACTAGCTACAGCTTCATCTAAGATAATCAGCAAAGCATCTTCCTCACTTTGAGTCCATGTACTCCTAAAGTCACCACCCCTATTATTGTTACTGCTACCTCCAGCTTCCATTGCTATTTATGTAAAAATTCCATGATTCCAATAATACCATAACAAATATGAATTTAATAACAAGTAACAAAAATCTCATATGTTATATTTAATATAATTTAGTCTTCATACAAAAGATGTAACAAACACCATAAAATTAAATAGTTACAAAATTATATAAATTATAACAATCAACTATTAACCACGACGACTTATCCACTCATCAAACATATGCGTAGCTAACTCATTTCTCCAATTAGTCCATTGATTCGAAGAACCAATTGATCCTATAATATCTTCCTCCCCACTTATGTCAGCATCGTTCCTCATATCAAACTCAGCTTCTCCAGGATCAAGTGCCATTTCTCTCCTAATAAGATTATGTATCAAACAACATGCAGTAATTATCTTAATTTGGGTTGAAATTGGATAGAATGATGGACTTCTTAAAATTGCCCATCGTATTTTTAGAACCCCAAAACATCTTTCTATGATATTTCTAGCAGATGCATGCTTCATATTGAAATACTCTTCATGATTTTTAGGTGCACAACCATCTCTCTATTCGGAAAGTTGATATCTTATTCCCCTATATGGTGCAAGAAACCCTTCACCATTAGTGTAACCAGCATCTACTAAATAATAATAACCTAACACAAAAAAATGGCTCCTATTAGATAACGTAATGTTAGTCCACTACAATATAAACTGTTAGGATTGATCTTACCGGTGGGTACTTTTAATCCATTTGGCCTACTTAATGCATCTTGAAGTACTCTTAAGTCTGAAGCAGAACCTTCCCAACCAGGTAATACAAATATAAATTCCATATTTGGGTTACATACACCTAGGACATTTGTGGGTATCTCACCCTTCCTGGTTCGATATCTCGGCTTATCGATTTCGGGTACATTAACCTTAATATAAGTTCCATCTAATGCTCCCAAACAATTCTACATCACAAACAAAGTTAGTTACATAAGATATTGCCACATATATCTACAAATTAAATAGAGTAACCAAACTAATCAATCAACATACCTTAAACATTTTCCATCTATCATCCGAACAATTATCTGACACAGGTTCAGGATGCCTCAACAATGTCCCATGTAAACGTAACATTCCATTCAACGCTAAATTGAAATATCTACTAACTGTTTCCCATTATCTATTGAATCTAGTGATAATTGTACGGTTCTTTGTATAATGAGCAATTATATGCAAAAATATGCACACTTGCTCTTCCAATGTAACAGTACCATCTCTTTTAACATATCCATCCTGGCGTAATAACTGACATAAAATACCAAATGTTCTCCTATTCATCCTAAGTTGACTAATACAGTTAACATCATTGTCCAACAAACTAGTTACAAAAGATGAACGCAACTCTGCAGTCCTATTTATTCAATTCCTAACACCTCTATCATTTCTCACTCTCATTGCTACATACATGTACATAAACCCAAAAACTATAAAGCATGTACAAAAATATTCTAATGCCTTATCATTTGGAAGCATCAACAATGCAACTAATTTTCTTCGATCCATATTCACTACAAAAAAAAAAAAAAACCAAAACAAAACAAAAACAAACGTAACATTTTAATGTACAAAAAAATTATAATTTACAAAAATATTTCTTGAATGAAAATTAGTAAGACTTCTAATAATTATAGTAAAAGTAATAATCCCGATTACAACTAAATATTCAAATAAATATATTACATTAATCAACATGACAGATGAACATTAATCAAAGAACTAGTAAAATTTTTTTTAATTTTTGGCTAAAAAAAAAAAATCCCCAATTCAATGCCAACTGTTATATAATTTATAAAACCATCCAATTACGTGTCAGGGGGAGAATGATAAAATTCTATATTGGGTTTACTTTGTTTGGGCTGTCTAGGACATGGTGGTCTAAGTGATGAGATGCCAAAAATCTAAGTATATTTGGTTTGACTTAATATTCACATGCTGAAATGTTTCTTCATTCATTTGTATTACTTATTTATTTATTTATTTATTTATTTTTCATTTCAGATGATGAATTTTGATTGCATTTGACAAAATATGTAAACCAAAAAACCAAGAAAATTTAAATCATCGATAACCCCTAGCAATAACATGTAAATTTGTTTTCCTTAATTGAAAATGCAAGTAAAGAGCAGTAGAGGTATGAAGTACACGTATCAACAAGAATTGAACTTGGATGCCTCTTTTTTATTTGTTTAGGTTTTACAAGCATTGTATAAATATCCATCAGAAACAGAGCTAACAGAGTAATTGTATTTCGAGAATGGTCTACACTTTTGTTTTTTTTTTTTTCTTTTTGTTTTTTTTTTTTTTTTTTTTTTTGGTCTGTGATATACATATAAGTAAAATAGAGACGATATCCCTAGAAAAAGGGACAAAGTAGATATTCTTAATACTCCACATTCAGCAACTAAATTGTTTCTCCCACAACATATTGTTTGCTCAGAATAGACCAAGGACCTGTGATACCAGAAAAAAGTGAAAATCACCCAGTTACTCTTCCAATATATTTGAATGTTAATTACATGACATAAATGTCAAAGACATGTTTATCATTTGTGCTCTCGGTGCAGGTCTCCTCCACTTTGAAAAACAAATTTTCATCCAAAAATCTAAATTACCCCAACCGTGCAAGCAATATAGAGAAATCACAAGTGAAATTGGTTTTTCAAAACTAAAATATCAGCTGCATGTATTAAATAACATCACTCGGCGCAGAGAGAAATAGAGAGATCACAAATGAAATTGATTTTTCAAAATTGGTGTCTTTTGGAGGTACCAAAAAACATCATAACATCACCGGTGCAACAACATACAACAACACAACCAAGAAAACCATACTTTCAGAACAAAGAATTCGAACAAAACCCAAAAATAAAAACAGAAAACATTAATTCTTACTACCAGGTATGCAAAAAAAGAAATTGACAGCCAGAAATTTCAATTGAAACCATTTAGCCAAAGAAAATGAAGATTCTCTTACCTTCTCACCGTTGTTCAGCCTTCTTCCTTAATATGAACAAAAACCAATTTTTCACTAACTGTAAAAGATCCCAACAAAAAAAAAAAAAAAAAAAAATCAGTCAAGATATAGATGACCCACATAAAAATTCTTCTACAATGCATAAGTTATAGAAGAACAAAGGAGAAGAAGAACGAAAGAAGAAGAAGAATGAAGAAGCAGAACTTTTTTTCTACAAATATGTAATACCAGATGGAAGAAGAAATAAAATTGCAGAAAAAAAACAATGCCAGATTGAGGAGAAGAAGAACGACGAAGATGAAGAACGAAGAAGGAGAAATTTTTTCTACAAATATGTACTACCAGATTGAAGAAGAATAAGAAATAAAATGGCAAAAAAAAAAAAAAACAATGGCAGATCGAGGGAGAAGAAGAACGAAGAAGAAGAAATTTTTTTCTACAGATTTGTACTACTAGATTGAAGAAGAAGAAGAAATAAAATGGTAAAAAAAAAAAAAAAAAAAAAAAAACAGTGCTAGACCAAAGGAGAAGAAGAACGAAAAAGAAGAAGAAGAAGAAGAAATATTTTTCTACAGATTTGTACTGCCAGATTGAAGAAGAAGAAAAAATAAAATGGCCAAAAAAAAAAAACAATGCTAGATCAAAGGAGAAGAAATTTTTTTCAACAATTTTGTACTACCAAATTGAAGAAGAAGAAGAAATAAAATGGCAAAAAAACAAAAAACAATGCCAGATCGAAGGAGAAGAAGAACGAAGAAGAAGAAATTTTTTTCTACAGATTTGTACTACTAGATCGAAAATAAAATTGTAGAAAAAAACAAATTGCCAAATCGAAGAACGAGACGAAAGAAGAAGAGGAATATGGCAGGAAGGAAATAAATGAAAAACGAAGAAGAAGAAGAAGAAGAAGAAAAAGTCTTTTCTATGGCAAATCAAAGAAGAGGAATATGGGCAAATCTAAGCCCTAAAAAAGAAATAAACTGAAAAATGAAGAAGAAGAAGTAGTCAAACAATGAGAAGAGGAAGAAGAAGAAGGCAAACTCACAGATTCAAGAAGAAGAACACTACCCACGAGCTTGATCTAGGTAGAGGCACACGAGAGATACTAGCAAGAGCCTTCGATGAGCTTCGGATAGAAACTTGACTCAGGGGGAGGGACAGGTCAGCTTAATCCTCCTCTAGGGGGATTATTCTACTGTAGCGATTAAGTTATCCGCTTCTTCATTTGCTCCTACCAAAAATCGGATTGGGACACAATCCTGTCCAATCTAGTGAAGCAAACACGCCCAAAGAGATTCGTGCTCTGTACTATAAAGTCAAGGACGTGGCTATGGAAGCAAGGGGATACTACGACCGTCATGAAATGGAAGCCTATGGACAAGATATGAATAAATTCGCAAGAATGATGTTCCTTGATGGTTGTTTCAGTACATTTATTTCATAATTGACACTGCAAGGCGCACTAAAATAGGGATGAAAAGCCACCTGGTAGAATTTGTCCAGCAAGACTTATTCCTGTTGGAGAACCAGCTGCCTTACATTGTCTTGGAGGCGTTGATGAGCATGCGGTTTAATGGTGGTGATGAATGAAAGAAGATGATCAATGAGTTCATCAAACAAATTAAGTCTCATTCTCCTAAACCATCATCATGTTTGAACCCTTTCCGATTTAGAAGCAGCAGCAAACCAAAAGGTGAAGCACCTGCCAAATCGGGAGGAGACATCAAAGCAGCCGACCACACAGAAGGAGAAAGCGATGAACCTCATCAAGTTGTTCATCTTCTTGATCTGTTGAGAAAAAAATTGGTCAAGCCGTCTAGTTTAAATGCAGGCAGGAAAAGAGAGTTTCAAGATTGGCATTCATTCTGTTCAGCCAACGAACTGAAGAATTCGGGAATCGGATTCCAGGTCAACCGAGAGGGTGACTTCAGTGATGTTAGTTTTGCACCTCGCCGCTTGTGCTTCGGGTTGTCGGTAGATCTGACACTTCCTCCATTAACGGTTAACAACTCCACACAATCCATGCTGCTCAACTTGGTGGCTTTTGAGATGAGCCCTGATGGCCCTGATGATTTCTATGTCACATCTTATATATGTTTTATGGACTCGCTGCTGGATCATGCTGTAGATGTGAAGGAACTGAGATCTCGTGACATAATTTTGAATTGTCTCAACAGCGACCAAGTAGTCGATCTGTTTAACGACATTGCCACCAACCTAGTTCTGAACCTTCATGCTTATCATGATGTTAAAGACAAGATTGAAGAGCATTACAAGAATTGGGTCAAGATTTGGACGGCTGAATGGCTTCACACCCATTTTAGCAGCCCATGGACTTTTCTTGCTTTCCTTGGTGCAATTTTAGCCATCAATCTCACTATCTGTCAGACCTATTTTGCAGCATACCCTCTCAAATAATATCATAGATGGTAAAATTTTATATATTTTTATATGTATTTTCGTGTGAACTTAAGCATATCTAATTAAATCTACACAGCTATTTCAAAGTACACATGTATCTTTAATTAGATATGCTTAAGTCATATGAAAATTTCAACAAAACATCTTGATGAGAGAATGATTATTTCTATCTATATATATACATATATATGTGGATTCGGATTTTCATATATAAATATGTTTTGTGTGTTTGTAATTTTTTTTTTTAATGATATTATATATATGCACGTAAAGATACATATACATATATATGTATGCTACTGAGCTAGCTAGCTTGGAGCCTTGTATACACTAATATTGTAATAGAAGGAGCTTTGTTGGTTAGCTAATTAAGATGTAAATGTTGGAAAATGCTATGAAATAATTATTATATGTATAATCTCCATCTATCTGATCTTCATTTTCAGTTATTTCCATTATTTATAAATATAAATGGGTAGATAATGAATACAACTACTTTTTGAAACTTTTAAGTAAGTCCTTAAAGCAATTAAAGCTAAAACATGGTTTTCTTCTTCCAACAAGTGCTTCCATGGTGGTTCCTTTGTCTTTGGATGCAAACTGATTGAATAAATAAATATAGATACGTACACATACACTTTTATCTAATGCAATACAAATAAGAGGAAATAATTAATTAAATAATGTGGATGATAAAAGAAGCCAGCCAACAGGGAATTTTCCTAATTATCTCTTTCAGAGCAATGAGAACTTCCCAAGTGATAGTCAATTTTCTTTCTAACATAGGAATTTGAATCAAATTAAAGAATATTGTTAATCATAATTTGGATTCCCATGTATGTTGGAGACAGAGGACTAAAGAGTAAACTGATAAGTGAGATTTTTACTCACTTATTTAGCCCTTAATGCTTGATTAATTGTTTAAAAACTCAAACTTTATTTTATTTCTAATGATTTTTGTTGAAAATCTTAAAGGAAAGCTTTAGATTGGAGATAATGGCATATTATTGAAGAAAATGACAAATTTGGAGCAATTTTGGGAAAAGATGGAAATGCTCCACGCCAAAACCAGCCCCCTCTACGCCATGGTTCACGCTTGAGTCCACGCTAACAGCAACCTTTCTTCACAGAGACAGTGGCGTGGAGTGACACCAAATTGGTGTGTGCCCTTAAGCTCGACGCCACATTTTTTACATTTTCAGCATTTTTTCGGAGGATAAAAATTAGATGCTAATGTGTCAAAATGGGAAGGGTTTTTTGATAAAAAAAAAAAAAACAAGGGTGGATCTTTATTCTTGTCTCGGGTAAAAAGGGTTTAATGAAAGGAGCAGCCACGATGGGAAAAAAAAAAGGTGAAAAAGGGAGACACAAAGAACTAAAAGGATTTTAGAGAGAGAAAGCTTGGATTGAAGAGGATTGGAGCATTTCAAGACATTGGAGCACTAAGAATCTTCAGTTAAATTAGTTTTTCTTTCTCTTCCATTTTTTATTCTATATTTTTATTGGATTCATTGTTAATTTTTGAATATTATGTCTTCTTTTATGGATTTTCCCTTGAATTTTGTTATGGTATTTACAAAGAACATGTGTAGCTAAATTTCTATCTAGGATTTTGATGGAACCTCTACTTGGATGATATTTAATTAATGGGTTGAATTTTATTTTGCTTTTTATCCAATTTTCTTGTGTTGATCTTGTATTTATTGTTCAATTTACTCTTGCATTTGGGAATTTGCTTGGGTATTGGGTAGATTCACTATTTTATACTTGAGAAGGTTAAAATTGGTGAATTGGTCACAAGATTAACACAACCTAGGTCCTAATTAATATTAGAAAATTTAACTAGGATTTGGGTAGCCATAAAAGAGGGGGCTTAAGGCATGAGGACTTAGGAATTTTAGAAATGAATGTCTAATTTTCATTGAGGACTCATAGATTCTAATGTCACTTTGAAAAAAGGGATTAGATTAAATTGGAATTTCGCTAGGCTAGAAATTGGATGAAGTTTGGTATTTTGTCAACCTAATGAGTTAAATATAGGAAGGGTAGAGGGTACATCAAAATCCTAGGCTTTTAGTTCATTGTAATTCCATTTTTAAATTGTTGAATTTTGTGTTTATGACTTAATTCATTTTTTAATTTCTTGTTTTCCTTTCAATTTCAATTCTCTCACTTTAATTGAGTGCCTAGATAAAAAAAATTAGTCAAAATTTTGGTAATTAGTTAATATTAAAACCAATCCTCATGGGAACGATACTCTCTCATCATTCATTCACTTGAAATGACCCATATACTTGCGGAAAAGTCTACATCAAGTTTTTGGCGCTGTTGCCAGGGATTGAACGTTTTGATATTTTACTAATATTGAAATTGTATTAATTGTTCTTAATTTAGGCTTTTTATTTATTTTATTTAATTTTGGTTTACTTTTGTTTGTGTAGTGTATGCGAAGTGCTCGAGGTGTTGAGCTTTTACCTCTTAATCTAGAGATTGAACGTGCTTGTCATGCTAATCGAAAGCTAAGAACGAAACAAAGGAGTGCTATGGCAAATAACAATGATCCACCTTGACAAAGAGCCATTTGGGATTATTTTCGTCCAATGCCTCAAGAGCATTATTCGGGGATAAGGCGTCAATCAATCAATGCAAACAATTTTGAGTTGAAGCCGGCCTTAATCAACATGATCCAACAAAATCAATTTGGTGGTGAGGCAAGTGAAGACCCCAATATTCACTTGACGATGTTCTTACAAGTGGCGGACACCATCAAATTCAATGGAGTTAATGAGGATGCTATTCAGTTGCACTTATTTCCTTTTTCACTCAAAGGAAAGGCTTTGGCATGGTTTCATGCTTTACAACCCGAAAGTATTTCTACATGGGAAGAGCTTATGGATAGATTCTTGATGAAGTTTTTCCCTCCATCAAAGTCTTCGAAGTTAAGAAGTGAGATTGGTCAATTCCATCAATTGGACTTTAAGCCAATGAATGAAGCATGGGAAAGGTTTAAAGAGCTTCTAAGGAAGTGCCCTCAACATGGCTATGATGAATGGGTCCTCATTGATTTGTTCTACAATGGTCTTAACGGGCATACCAAAACTGTTGTAAATAGCACCGCTTGTGGATCATTGATGGCAAAGACGGTGGATGAGGCATATGCACTACTTGAAGAGATGGCTTCTAGTTCTTTTAGCTGGCCTATTGAGAGACAAATGGGAAGGAGGCCTACCGGTGTACATGAAGTTGATGTGCTCACCAATTTGACAGTGAAGGTTGATGCGATTTCACATCAATTGGCTTCATTTGGTACGAATGTTTCTTCATCTAGTTCAAGTATGGACCCAACATCCAGCATATCTTTTCCAATGGGTAAGCAATCTCAAGAACAATGCTCCTTTGTGGAACAAAGTCAGAGCTACAACTTTAGGCCTAACAATAATCTTCCAAATTATTACCATCCGGGGTTGAGAAATCATCAAAATTTCTCCTATGCAAATCCAAGGAATGCATTAAATTCGCCACCCAGTTTTCAAAAGCCTAAGGAGGATAAACCATCCATAGAAGATTTGATTACTTCAATGAACTCGTTTGTCTTGGAGACAAGAGGAAGGCTTAACAAGGATGACGCTAGGGTGTAGTGAATTAATTTTGCATAATTTTGAGACTCATTGTGTTAATATGGGAGCTATATGAAGTCACTTGAACACCAAATTGGGCAATTGGCCAATGAGATAAAAGGGAAGGCTGTTGGTAAATTTCCAAGTGATACGGAAGCAAATCCAAGGGAATGCAAGGCCATTACAACTAGAAGTGGGAAGGTATACCAAGGACCTACACCTTCTAGCAGTGTTTCTCAAGAAAAAGTGGTTGACAAGGAGTCATCTAAGGTTGAGGAAGTTAAGGATGATCAAGCAAAGGAAGGTGATGAGGAGTTCTCTTTCAATGGTGATTTAAAGAAGAAAGAGTCTACAAAGGCATGTTCGGGGTGCATAACTTTTACGGATAACCTTCCTCTTTTGCCAACACCATTGCCCTACCCTCAACGTTTTCGAAAGAAGAATCTAGACTCTCAATTTGCCAAATTCCTTGAAATTTTCAAGAAGATACACATCAACATTCCTTTTGCCAATGCACTTGAGCAAATGCCCAATTATGCAAAATTTATGAAGTGATGTCTAACAAAAGGAACTGGGATGATAATGAGACCGTCAAGCTAACCGAAAGGGTGTAGTGCAATTATTCAAAGAAAGATTCCACAAAAGCTAAAGGATCCGGGCTCTTTCACAATTCCTTGTAATATTGGTGGCATCACATTTGAACCGGCATTGTGTGATTTGGGAGCTAGCATCAATCTTATGCCTTTGTCGGTTTTCAAAAGGATTGGTCTTGGAGAGGTCAAGCATACAAAGATTACACTCCAAATGGCGGATAGATCACTCATCTATCCTTATGGGATCATTGAAGATGTACTTGTCAAGGTTGACAAGTTTATATTTCCCGTCGACTTTGTAATTTTGGATATGGAGGAGAATCGTGATATTCCCATAATTCTTGGCTGCCCATTCTTAGCGCCGGGAAAGTCATTGATAGATGTGTCTAGTGGGAACCTCACCTTGAGAGTGAATGGTGAAGAGGTAAGTTTCAACATCCTTTCTACTATGAAACTTTCGGAAGATGTAGAGAGCTGTGCTTGTATTGATGTTGTTGATGCTTGTATTGAATCATTTTTCTATGAGCATTATCTGATTGATCCTCTTAAGAATATATTGGTGTATTCTAGTACTAGAAAAGAGGATATTTACCATGTTGATAGTGAAATGGATGATATAAATGAAATTGATGCTTGGTTTGAGAATGTGTATGTTGAGAAACCATTAAAGCATGATGAATATGTTGATTCAATGGATTCATTTGATAATGAGGTTGATGATTTGTTTAATATCTCACATGTTGTTGATGCATCTCATAAGAATATTGCCTCCATAGATGTTTCTTTGAAAGTGAAGGAAGAGGAGTTGGTTCTTAAGGAACCGGAGTTGAAGCCTCTTCCCGACCATTTGAAATATGCTTATCTAGGTCCAAATCTCTCATTCCTGGTGGTGATTTCTTCATCTTTGAGTCAAGACGAGGAAGACAAGCTCTTGGAAGTTTTGAGAAAGCACAAGTCGGCTATTGGTTCGTCAATTGAGGACATTAAGGGTATAAGTCCTTCGATTTGCATGCATAAGATTCTTATGGAGGAGGATTATAAACCCTCTATTAGGCATCAACGTCGATTGAATCCGGTTATGCAAGAGGTTGTGAGAAAAGAGGTGATGAAACAATGGAATGCGGGTATCATTTATGCAATTTTTGATAGTTCTTGGATGAGCCCGGTTCAAGTTGTTCCTAAGAAGGGAGGTATGACAGTGATTAAAAATGACAATGAAGAGATTATTCCTTCTAGGACCATCACCGGATGGCATTTTTGCATTGACTACCAAAAGCTAAACAAGGCCACCCGGAAGGATCACTTTCCACTACCTTTCATTGACCAAATGCTAGACCGTCTTGCCGGGTATCAATACTATTGTTTTTTGGATGGGTATTCCGGGTACAACCAAATTGTGATAACTCCTGAAGACCAAGAGAAGACAACTTTTACTTGCTCGTATGGGACTTTTGCTTTCCGTTGGATACCCTTTGGACTTTGTAATGCACCGGCTACATTTCAAAGATGTATGATGGCAATTTTCTCTGACATGGTGGAGAATATTATGGAAGTTTTTATGGATGATTTCTCCATTTTTGGGACTTCTTTTGATCATTGTTTGTATAATCTTGATTTGGTTTTGGAAAGATGTGAGGGGACCAATCTAGTGCTCAATTGGAAAAAGTGTCATTTCATGGTGAAGGAAGGTACTGTGTTAGGGTATCGTATTTCATCAAAAGGGTTAGAAGTTGACCGTGCTAAGATTGCCACAATTGAGAAGCTTCCCCCACCGACCAATGTTAAAGGTATTCAAAGCTTCCTTGGACATGCCGGGTTTATAGAAGATTCATCAAGGATTTTTCTAAGATTGTGAAGCCACTATGCTCTTTACTTGAAAAAGATGCAAATTTTGTTTTTGATCCAGAGTGTCTTGAAGCTTTTAATCTGTTTAAAGAATAGCTTGTGTTGGCTCCAATCATGATTACACCGGATTGGAAGGAACCATTTGAAATCATGTGTAATGCAAGTGACTTTGCGGTTGGAGCGGTATTGGGACAAAGAAGAGATAAGATTTTTTGGGCAATCTTTTATGCAAGCAAAACTCTTAATGAGGCTCAAGTCAATTACACAACCACTGAAAAAAAGGAAATGTTGGCGGTGGTCTTTGCATCTGAAAAATTTTGGTCATAGATTCTTGGGTCCAAGGTCATTATTTACACCGACCATGCTGCCATAAGGTACCTTTTCAACAAAAAGGATGCCAAGCCTTGCTTAATCCAATGGATCTTGCTTCTACAAGAATTTGATCTCGAAATCAAGGATATGAAGGGAAAAAAGAATGTGGTGGCGGATCATTTATCAAGGCTTGAAAATCTTCAAGAGGAAAGGGGTACTCATATTGATGAATTCTTTCCGGATGAAAGAATCTTGAAGGCGGATGTCAAATTGCCTTGGTTTACCGATTTGGTGAATTATCTTGCTTGCAAAGTCTTGCCACCGAATTTGACAAGGCAACAAAAGAAGAGATTTCTTCATGAAGCAAAGAATTACTATTGGGATGATCCTCTTTTGTTCAAGCGATGCTCCGACTTGGTCATTAGGAGATGTGTACCGATAGAGGAGGTTTCAAGTGTGTTGTTTCATTGCCATACTTCTCCATGTGGTGGACATTTTGGACCTACACGCACCGCTTCAAAGGTACTTCAATCCGGTTTCTATTGGCCTACCTTATTCAAAGATTGTTATGCTTTTGTTAAGACTTGTAATCGTTGTCAAAGAATGGGAAACATCTCAAAAAGGCATGAATTACCCCTCACAAATATTTTGGAGTTGGAAATTTTCAATGTGTAGGGGAATTGATTTCATGGATCCATTCCCTTCTTCTTTTGGCAACCAATACATTTTGCTTGCAGTGAATTATGTATCAAAATGGGTTGAAGCAATTCCTACCATAACAAATGATGCCAAGGTTGTTTTGAAATTCCTTAAAAGGAATATATTTTCGAGGTTTGGAACACCGAGAGCGATTATTAGTGATGAAGGCTCTCATTTTTGCGATAAATTGTTCAACTCTCTTTTGCAAAAATATGGTGTTAAGCACAAGGTAGCTTTAGCCTACCATCCACAATCCAATGGTCAAGCTGAAGTGTCTAATAGAGAAATTAAGCAAATTCTAGAGAAGACGGTTGGCACAAACCGCAAGGATTGGTCTTCAAAGCTTGATGATGCCTTGTGGGCGTACAGAACAGCCTTCAAAACTCCAATAGGTATGAGCCTATATCGTCTAGTCTATGGTAAGGCTTCTCATCTCCTGATGGAGTTGGAACACTGTTCATTTTGGGCTATCAAGAAGTTGAATTTTGATTTCCAAGCTGCTGGTGAGAAAAGATTAAGACAACTAGATGAGTTGGAGGAATTTCGAAGAGATGCTTATGAAAGTGGAAGGATAAGGAGAGGACCAAAATTTGGCATGATAAGAAGATTTTGAGAAGAGAGTTCTTACCGAGTCAACAAGTTCTTCTATACAATTCTCGTTTGAAGCTCTTTCCGGGTAAATTGAGATCAAGATGGTCGGGACCTTTTCGTATCAATCAAGTCTTTCCATATGGTGCAATTGAGCTTCAAGGAGATGATGGAAGATTATTCCGGGTTAATGGTCAAAAGGTCAAGCATTATTTTGGAGGATATGAGCATAGACAAATCCGAGATGTGAAGAAGCTTGTTCTTAATCTTGATGTATCTTATGAGAAGAATTTGAAGCTTTCATGGGACTGTGCACATGTGAATGAAGAATCATCTTTAAAGGATTCAACTCAAAAGAAAAAGAGTTCCAAGAAGAGGAAAAAGAATAAATCAAAGAAAGAACATGTGATCAAGATTAAGCAAGAGGTGTCCAAGCATGGAGACATGGAAAGGAAGAATGGTGATTTAGTCAAGCACCCCATTGGAGAAAAGGAAGTTCAAGACCGAACCTAAGCAACACTTGGCTACGTCTAGCTAGAGACGAAAAATCAAGCGTTTCTCGGGAGGCAACCGGAGTTCTTTCTAACCTTGCACTTTTTCTTTCAAAATTTTCACTTTAAATTTTATTAGATTTAGTATCTCATTTTGATTTATTTTAGTGCTAGTTTTATAATTATTTTTCTTTTATTCTATAGGATTCCTGATGATTGGAGGTTCAAGTTCTAATTTGTTTCATATTTTGGAAGAGTTGGGAGCGTTGAAGTTCAAAGTGAAAAAGTTGATGAAGTGCTGAAGAAAACTGTGCAGATGGGTCAACTTTGAAAAATTTTCAAAAATCGTAGAAAATGAATTAGGAAGGGAGAAATATATGGATGGAAAGATGAGGATGTCTAGTTTCTGAATAATTTTACGGAACATCATTTGGAGATCTGTAGAGAAAGATATTTCTGTTTAAGTGATTGATGCGCAGTGTAGGGAAATTCCAGTGTGGACCTTGGCGTGATTCTACCCCACCTCACGCCTCACAGCAGCCAAAACAGAGGCAGTAGCATGTCCCCACGCCATCTGGGCGTGTTCCATCCCTCTCCACACCATTTTTCCTTCAACAACAGCAAATCCACTCCACTTTAGTGCGACCCTAAGTGTGAACTCCTTTGCTTCACGCTGCACTCCAGCAGCTCAGACAGAGAGAGGGGCGTGTCCCCATGCCATCTTGGCATGCACCATTCCACTTCACGCTTCACTCCAGCAACCTTCATAGAGACAGTGGCATTGCCCCACGCCATTTGGGCATGCACCACCTTACTACACGCCAAGAAGGTTTCTCTCATTTCTTCCCTCTCATGCCTCTCACGTGATTTCATAACTTGTCCATAAACACAATTTTGTACCAGCTTGTCATGTGACCATCATGTGCCTTTTTAAAAATTTACAAGTGTGCCATTAATGAATCATGTGCAACTCACATGCACTTTCAAACACTAAAAATTCATTTCCTCTTCCTCTTCACCGATTCCTACACTTACCCATTCAAATTTTATTTTATTTTATTTTTTTCATTCATTTTCTTTTTCTTCTTCTCCCTCTTATTCAAAAACACCACCTCCATAATTTCCATCTCTCTCCACCAAATCCATCATCAATTCTCATCAAATTTTCATCAATCTTGGTGATGAGAAAAGAGGAAAATTTTCAAGCTAATGGCAGAAGAAAAAAAAAAAAAAAAAAAGAGAGAGAGAGAGACTTTGGTCATGCTCCATCAAGAGGCTGGAAGAATCAAGTTTGGGGTGAATTTCACTCACCCCCCAAGTATGTTTTCTCTAACCCTTCTCTTTAATTTTAAACATTGGGGACAATGTTCGTTTTAAGTTTGGGGGAGGGAAATCAAAATTTTGAGCCTATTTGAAAATTTGTGCTTAATTGTTGAGATTTGAATTGTTCAATCATTTTGTTAGAATTTTAAAATTAGATTTTTAATAGTTATTTTTGTTCTGAGAAAAATCTGTGAAAACCCATAAAAATTTGAAAAATTTTTGAAAAATTCCAAAAATATTGTACTTTCTTTTATGTTATATTTTTGTTTTGAAAAAAAAAAACCAAAAATATTTTAGTTTTTAGTTTTTAGTAGTTTTTGGTTTTGGTAGATAAAATAATTGGCCAATGATGAATAAATTAATGATTGAATGCATATTCTTGTGATAATGGATTTGTAATTTGTTGTTTGATTACTGAAAGATACACTTGAATATTGTTGTTCTTGAGAAATTTGAGCACTTAATGATTATGGTCATGATATAGCTTGTATTTTGATGAAAATTTACATGGTTATGGCACATTATTGGATTAGCTCTATAACTTACACAATTTCAACTCGAGGTGAAATCCTAGTTTTATATTGAGCTTAGGAGATGATTTAGGCCTTCCTTGTTGAGTTTGAGCCTTTTGAAGCTAACCTTATCATTTTATATCCCTAGTACCCTTTTTGAGCCTTTAGGATGCATATAGAAATGCACATAAAGCCTTTTTGTCGATAAACCACATTCACCTACCCTCACAAACCTAATTAATATTCCTTATCCCACCTTTTTCGTACTTAAGGAATCTTAGTATCGAAATGAGATGAATTTTAGCTTGAGTATGGTTTAGGTATGGTGAGGTGAGTGAGTAATCTAAGTTTGGGGGAGGAGAAATGGAAATTGGATTTTAGTGCATTCTCTATGAGGAGCTTGAATGTAGCTAACTAAGTAAAAGTTCAATTTTGGGGTACAAAGTGGAGAGTGATGGTGCTTTTTATCCACCAAAAAAAAAAAAAAGTCCAAGATTGAGAGTTTGAAAACTCAAGGAAAGCAATGGAATTGTAATGTAGCTATTTCCCTCTTTAATTTAAAAAAAAAAGAACAAAAAAAAAAAAAAGAAGAAGAAAGAACAAAAAGATGAAAAAAAAAATGCAATCAAATTGAGGGATTAGCTTTCTTTAAGTTTGTAGAAATAGCTTCCTTGAGTTGTAATATTTGTAGTTTCAAAACACTTGGGACTTTTATATAAAATGAACTCAAATATTTAGAGAAGCTTCATTTGAGAAATATATTTTTCAATAAGGGAGTATGGGTTGATCATGATTAGTGAAGAGTATGTGAGCGTGAGTTGAAGTAAGAAAATGGAAAATTAAGGGTAAGAAGAGGGTAAAGCTTTAATTCATAATTTTTGGTACTAAGAATCCTTCTTGAATTTATTTATCCTTACCTTTTTCTTTCTATAAACCTCCACCTCATAGCCTTTTCATTACAAGCTTTAAAAGTCCTTTTGATCCTAAGCTTGACAATAATGCTACATTAGTGAAGAGTTTGAGATTGTGTCTTGCATATGAAGCTAAGATAATTTTTAAGGCCCTAGTTGTGTAAACTGATTCAATTTCTTGTTATTGAATGCTTTAATCTATTCACACACACACACCTTGAGAACAATGATTTATAGTGAAAAATAAGGTAGTTAGATGGCATTTTACTTTGAAGTTCTCATATAGGATTGCATTTAATTATTCCTGAGGCCATTAAGTTATAATATCTAACTTAGCTTGGATTTTGATATTTAGAAAGTAATCTTTAATTTTTCCTTTTATATATTTAGTTTTAGGAGTGCCTTTTTGCTCGAGGACAAGCAATTGATTAAGTTTGGGGGAGGTTGATAAGTGAGATTTTTGCTCACTTATTTAGCCCTTAATGCTTGATTAATTGTTTAAAACTCAAGTTTTATTTTATTTCTAATGCTTTTTGTTAAAAATCTTGAAGGAAAGCTTTAGATTGGAGATAATGGCATATTATTGAAGAAAATGACAAATTTGGAGCAATTTTGGGAAAAGATGGAAATGCTCCACACCAAAACCAACCCCCTCCACGCCATGGTTCACGCTTGAGTCCATGCTAACAGCAACATTTCTTCACAGAGACAGTGGCGTGGAGTGATGCCAAAGTGGCGTGTACCCTTAAGCTCCATGCCACATTTTTTACATTTTCAGCATTTTTTCGGAGGATAAAAATTAAATGCTAAGGTGTCAAAAGGGGAAGGGTTTTTTGATTAAAAAAAAAAACAAAAAAAAAAGGGTGGATCTTCATTCTTGCCTAGGGTAAAAAAAGGTTTAATGAAAGGAGCAGCCACGATGGGGGGAAAAAAAAGAAGGTGAAAAAGGGAGGCACAAAGAACCAAAAGGATTTTAGAGAGAAAAAGCTTGGATTGAAGAGGATTGGAGCATTTCAAGACATTGGAGCACCAAGAATCTTCAATTAAATTAGTTTTTCTTTCTCTTCCATTTTTTATTCTCTATTTTTATTGGGTTCATTGTTAATTTTTGAATATTATGTCTTCCCTTATAGATTTTCCCTTGAATTTTGTTATGGTATTTACAAAGAATATGTGTAGCTAAATTTCTATTTAGGATTTTGATGGAACCTCTACTTGGATGATATTTAATTAATGGGTTGAATTTTATTTTGCTTTTTATCCAATTTTCTTATGTTAATCTTGTATTTATTGTTCAATTTACTCTTGCATTTGGAAATTTGCTTGGGTATTGGGTAGATTCACTATTTTATACTTGGGAAGGTTAAAATTGGTGAATTGGTCACTAGATTAACACAACTTAGGTCCTAATTAATATTGGAAAATTTAACTAGGATTTGGGTAGCCATAAAAGAGGGGATTTAAGGCATGAAGACTTAGGAATTTTAGAAAGAAATTTCTAATTTTCATTAAGGACTCATAGATTCTAATTTCACTTTGGAAAAAGGGATTAGATTAAATTGAATTTCTCTAGGCTAGAAATTGGATGACATTTGGTATTTTATCAACCTAATGAGTTAAATATAGGAAGGGTAGAGGGTACATCAAAATCCTAAGCTTTTAGTTCATTGTAATTCCATTTTAAATTGTTGAATTTTATGTTTGTGACTTAATTCATTGTTTAATTTCTTGTTTTACTTTTAATTTCAATTCTCTCACTTTAATTGAGTGCCTAGATAAAAACAATTAGTCAAAATTTTGGTACACTTTAATTGAGTGCCTAGATAAAAACAATTAGTCAAAATTTTGGTAATTAGTTAATATTAAAACCAATCCTCATGGGAATGATACTTTCTCATCATTCTATTACTTAAAACGACCGTATACTTGAGGAGAAGTCTACATCATAAACCAAAATATTAATTTTTATTAATTAATAGAAATTTGGTAAACTCTCACGTATAAAGAGAGCAACACACTCACTCATAAAAATGAGCAACACACACTATCACACTCACACTCAGTTGACTTTTGGCTTACACTCGACACAAAACACCTTTTCACACTCTTCTCACTCAAGGGATACACACTCACACACTCTACGTAAAGTACTCACTCTCTCTTTTTCTATTATTGTTGGACATTATACTTAACTCACACATCACTCACTCATGCAAATGAGCAACACACACTCACTCAATTTTGATGGCCCACACTAGAGGACACACACTCACACCCTCACGTAAGACACTCACTCACTCTTTTTTGTTTTTTGACATGACACAAAAGGGACCCATCCTTTCACCTTATACAAACCAAAGTCGATGGTGGATCCTTCTAGTTGTAATATATTAATATTTAGTTATAGACTTTTTCCTTTTTCATCAATTTCAAAACATAGCTGTTTACCACTCTTAAGAAACATGAAGATAATTGTAGATTGTTCTACAGAGTCGACATTGATATTTATCAATACTCCCCCTCAATGTCAACTCTATTGATTGATTCTCTATTCACCATATTGAGCATTTTTCTTAACTTCGTAAGCTTGGTAATATTGAGTCCGTTAGTGAATAAGTCTGCCGATTGATTCTCCGTTTTAACATGCTGCATTTTGATTTCTTCTAGCAGTACCTTTTCTCTGATAAAATGATAATGTATCTCCACATGTTTTGTCCTTGCATGAAATACTGGATTCTCCACCAATTCTATTGCTGATTGGTTATCATAATGGAAGGGTACTACATAGTCAACTTGTTGATGTAAATCTTCAAGTAGTTGTCTTAACCACGTACCTTCTTGTACTGCCATAGCAACTGCTCTATATTCTGCTTCTGTAGTTGACAGAGACACAGTTGGTTGTCTTTTACTACACCAAGAAACTGCTCCTGAACCAAGGCTAAATATGTATCCAATAGTCGATTACCGTGTATCATGATCTCTGGCATAGTCGGCATCATAGTATCCGACCAACTTGCATTCTTCTCCTCTTTTATACAGAAGCCCCAAGTTTATAGTGCCTTTAACATACCTTAGTATTCGCTGAACTGCTTCCAAGTGAGGTTTCTTTGGACTTTACTTATATCGACTTACAACTCCAACTACAAATGAAATATCTAGCCGTGTCAATGTTAAATAGATAAGACTTCCTACCAATTGTTGGTACATAGTGGCATCCTCCAAGTCTTTTCCTTCATATGCAGATATCTTAGCATTCACCTCCATTGGAGTTGATATTGGCTTACAGTCCAACATTCCAAATTTTTGTAATAGATTCTTTGCATACTTTTGTTGACCAAGAAATAAGCTTTTCTTTGCTTGGTTAACTTCAAGCCCAATGAAGTGCTTTAACTCCCCAAGTTCCTTCATTTGGAAGCGAACTAATAAATTTCTCTTTGTTCGAGAGATTTCATCTTCATGATCTCCTGTGATAATTAAATCATCCACATATACTAGCACTATTGCTAATTTTGTTCCTTCAATCTTCACGAATAAACTAGAATCTGCAAAAGATACCATATATCCATTTTGAAGAATGAACTCTACAATCTTACCGTACCATGCCCGCGGAGCTTGTTTTAAACCATAAAGTGCATTCATTAGCTTGCACACATACTCTGGATTAGTTTTGCTTTCAAAACCTTTTGGCTACATCATATAGATTTCTCTAACTAGCTCTCTATTCAAGAAGGCATTCTTTACGTCCATCTGCCATAGCTTCTAATCTTTACTTGCTGCAAGCGCTAGTCGAACATGTACGGTACTAATCTTTGCTATTGGACTAAACGTCTCATCATAGTCTAGTCCATATTGCTGTGAGAATTCCCATGCGACTAAATGAGCTTTGTATCTTTCAATTGATCCATCATGACGAGTTTTTATCTTGCAAACCCATTTACAAGATATGGGTTTTACATTTTTAGGCTTAGGCACCAAATCCCAAGTTTGATTTTGATTTAGTGTAGAAATTTCTTCTTCCATAGCCTTTCTCCATTCATGATATTTAGATGCTTCTTCATATGATGTAGGTTCTTTTATATCCTTCATTTTTGTTATTACTACATTAGCGTACTTGCGATTTGGTCTTCGTTGTCTACTCGATCTTCTTGGTTGTGGAGTTATCTCTTTATCATCTTGTTGGAAACTCGGCCTGATGTTCTCCGATGTTCCTTGATGTACACCAGATGGCCAAGGACTTTGAGATGTTATCGTAGGCTCGTCTGCTACAGTTGGCTCGTCTTTTCCTTCATTTGTTGACTCCTGTACCTCTTCAATTATCTGTGGCTCCTGGCATGCTTCACCTTTTTGCTCCCCTATCTTTTGATGCAACTTGACTTCAATCTCATTTGAATTTAGCAACTCTATATTAGGAGGTGCCCACCAGGAAGATGCTTCATCGAACACCACATTTCGTGAAGTATAACATCGTCCAGTGTTTGGATTACAACATCTCCACCCTTTTCTTTGGCTATCATATCCGACAAAAATGCATTGTATTGCCTTCTTATCAAACTTCGTGCGTAAATGAGAAGGCACAAACACATAGAAAACACAACCATAGATTCGAAAGTGACTTAATGTGGGTTTTATGTTCCACAGTTTTTCAAAGGGCGAGAGGAATCCTAATTTTACTTAAGGAAGCCTATTAATTACATGGGCTACTGTCTTCATGCACTCAGCCCAAAATCTTCCTGGAACATTTTTCGCATGTAGCATGCTCCTCCATGTTTCTGTAAGATGTCGGTTCTTTCTTTCCACAATATCATTTTGTTGCGGAGTATTCGGACACGTCAATCGATGTTTTATTTTATATTCTCTTAAATATTGTATAAACTCTCTTGATGTATATTCTCCCCCATTATCTGTGCATAGGTATTATATCCTTTTGCCTGCTTCTCTTTCTACCTTTTCTTTAAATTGCTTAAATTTTAAAAAGGTTTCAGATTTTTCTTTCATAAAGAAAGATGTACCTTGAAAAATCGTAAATGAATGTCACCATATAATGCATGCCTCCAACTGACGACTGCTTGATACACCTAAAGACATCAGAGTGAATGAGTTGCAAAGGCTTTTTTGCTTTGAACTTTGAATTTTCAAATGGTAGCTGATGTGCTTTACCGTATTGACAATGTACACAGATTGTGAATCGTGCATGCCAGAGATCTAATGACTCGTTCCTTTTAGTCTTGTTTACGTAGCTGAACTCTGCTGACATCATATAGATGGATTCCAATAGCCGCCCCTTCATTGTTGGTGTACCAGAGATTTTAAGATCTCAATACACCTTGACATCTTAGGTCCAAACAATATATAATTTCCTAAAGATGTTAGTTGAGCAACTAACAGCAAATTCTTCTTCATTCCTGACGCATGAAAGACATCTTGTTGTTGAACTTGATTGCGACTAAAATGAGGCACAATCGCTGCCTTACCAACATGAGCTATCGGCAATTTCGAATCGTTTACCGTCACCACCATGCGCCCTTTTTTATATTCTGTCATGCCTTGCAGCTTCTCTTTATCTCCAGTCATATGATTTGAACTTCCAGAGTCTATAATCTAATCATTTTTATAATCAATGCGTCCAGGGATAACCACTGCGAGTGCCATTTTTCTTGCATTGAACTTGAGCTATCTATAAGCTCAACAGTTGCCAAATATGCTTTAACATCTCATTCATCTTCACATATATTATTTTGAGGCTCTGGGATAACTATATTACTTTCTATAAATTTCTTCCTTAGTCTACAATTTTTAATATAATGTCCTTTTCTTCCACAATTGAAGTATCTTCCATCATCTCTTTTATTTTCTAAAAATTGTTATTTATTTCTATTATTCCTTTGTTCTCCTCTAAAATCTTCTCCATATTGATTTACCTTATTAAATTTTTGTTGTTTAGGTCGGCTTTTTCTTCTGCTGCTAAAGAGCACTTCTTCATCGCTCTTTATTGAGGCCCCAGCCATTTGCTTGATCATATTTTCTTGATCAATAAGTAAATTTTCTAACTCAATCAATGAAGGTTAGACTGGCCAACCTTGAATGGCTGAAATAAATCCTTTAAATTCAGATCTCATGTAAAATTATTCTCCTCATTCTAGATTCTGTAATAGGAGAAGTAGAATCTAATTCAGTAACTTCACGACTAAGAGTTTTTACCTTATTGAAATATTTATGGATTGTCATGGCATGCTGTGTTGTTGACAACAATTCACTCTCAAGAAGCTGCAACCTCGTGTATTCCTCCTTGAGAAGAGTCTTGCAAACATGTGCCATGCCTCTTTTGGAACTTTTGTATCCCGTATATACTCCAACATCTCTTCTTCAACTGTAGATTTAAGGGCAAACATTGCCTTACCAACTTTCATATTCCACTTCTTCAAAGCCTCAGCATCCTGCAGTTGCTCGACTTCACTGCCAGCTATGATCTCCTAGAGATCTTGGCCCTTCAAATATGACATCATGCACATCGACACGTGCCGTAATTCTTACTGTTGAGCTTCTTAATGCCTCCACCAACTTGAAGGTCTCCCATTGTGGTTGCTGATAAATTCCCACAGTACTACGCAAACTTATTCTTAACTGCGTGACCACGAACAAGAAGCTCCCACAAAGTTGAACTTGGACTATGTGACCACGAACAAGAAGCTCCCACAAAGTCGAACTTGGACTGTGTGACCACGAACAAGAAGCTCCCACAAAGTCAAACTTGGACCGCCTTGCTCTGATACCAAAAATGTTGGAGACAGAGGACTAAAGAGTAAACCAAAATATTAATTTTTATTAATTAATAGATATTTGGTACACTCTCACGTATAAAGAGAGCAACACACTCACTCAAAAAATGAGCAACACACACTATCACACTCACACTCAGTTGACTTTTGGCTTACACTAGGACACACAACACTTTTTCACACTCTTCTCACTCAAAGGACACACAGTCACACACTCTACATAAAGCACTCACTCTCTCTTTTTCTCTTATTGTTGGACATTACACTTAACTCATTCATCACTCACTTATACAAATGAGAAACACACACACACACACTCAATTTTGATGGCCCACACTAGAGGACAAACACTCACACCCTCATGTAAAACACTCACTCACTCTTTTTTGTTTTTTGACATGACACAAAAGAGACCCATCCTTTCACCTATTTATACAAGCTAAAGTCGGTGGTGGATCTTCTAGTTGTAATATATTAATATTTAATTATAGATTTTTTCCTTTGTCATCAATTCCAAAACATAGTTGTTTACCACTCTTGACAAACATCAAGACAGTTGTAGATTGTTCTAGAAAGTCAGCAATGATATTTATCAATGCATTCACATGGTGCATTTCTCCTTTTCCTTTTCTTCTTCTTCTTATTTGTTATTGATTTAAAGGATTTATCCTTGTCGTTAGAAGCAAGACATAACATGAAGATCTGCAACAACATAGTGAAGCTAAGGGTCCATCCAAGTTGTAGCACCAAAGAATTTTTCCTAAGTAGACCTTTTCTTTTTGATAACCTTGGAATTAGGATCAAAGAATGTCTTTAATTATTATTGCTAGTTCTATATGTGTTTCACATGGTAGAGCTTTGCCTACATTTTAGTTTCCATGGATATAATTTTATTTTTATTTTGATGCTATAACCCTATTTTCAACAATAGCAATAGAACCTATTTTTAATTTAAAGCGTATTTTCAACAAGAGTGGTAAGGCAATCATTCTCTTGGTACTAAATCTTTTTGAAATTTTCTCAAGCAATTCCAATTCTGCTATGAATAGGAGAAGTTAAAAAAATAAAATAAAACAAAAAAAATAAAGGGGCTTGAAACTTCACTTACAATTTGGTGATTACCATATATGTAGAGAGAGAGAGTAATTCATAGCAGCAATTAAATAAAAATATTTTAAAAAAAAAGTGGTACTTGATGCTTCACTTACAATTTGGTGATTGCCATATATATAAAGTTTGAATGTAAATAAGGTACCAAATGTTACCCTTTCCCTCATTTCCTGCTGCTTCTTTTGTTGTTTTTCACAGTTGGAAAGGACAAAATATACCAGAACAGTCAACTATAATTATGGCATTTATGGTTATTTTGATTTTTTTTTGTATTTGTGTAGGTGAGTTCTAAAGTGAAATTAAAAGTAATTTTCATGGTTTTTGAAGCTTTGGAGATCATTTTGGAGAGGAAGAAGGCTCACCATACCTTAACCAAGTCAAACACCCCACTCATTATTGAAGTTTTCAAAATGTTGACTTTTCAAGCATTGATTCTAATTTTGACTTTATTGACTTTGGTCAAATTGGAATTTTAACGGGAGCATGTGCAATACATGTGCCTTTAGTGTAGAGATTTGTATGTGCAAATTATGTGACTCAGTTAAATTAGGCATGTGAAAGCCACGTGCACATCTAGGACCCTTTAATCTTGATCTAAAAGTTGGATTTAAAGCTAGGGTTTTAGAGATGATTTAAAGGGGTTTTATTTGAGGAGGCTTGGTAGAAAGGAGAAGAAGAAAAGAAGAGCCACCATTGTAGATAGCTTGGAGAAGAACTAGAGAGCAACACACTCAATTTAGAGAGAGAAAGAGCAAAATCTAGAGAGAGAAAGCTTGGGCTTGAAAGAAGATTGAAGATTGAAGAGATTCCTCTACAAGATTCCCACTCCTTTGAGTTTTCTCTATATTTTATCACTCTTTAAATTGTATTTGTATATATATATATATATATATTGTATTTGACATGGGTTTAATGATAAATATACATTTTATTTTGGATTTGGTTGATATTTTACATATGGATTGCTAGATTTACTATCTAAGGTGTTGATGGAACTTTTATTTGGATTGCAATTGAATGGTGGGTTGATTACTATTGTGCAATTCTATTCTTTTCTTGTGTATTCTTTGGATTTAATGTTTTAATATGCCTAATTAGATTGGAAATCGATTGGGTATTGGGTAGATCTATAAATTTCTCCTTGGGAAAGGGTTATTTAATGGATTTGTAACTAGGATTACACAACTCATATTTTAATTAGAGTTGGAAAGCTTAACTAGGAAGTGGGTAACCAAGAAAATGAGAATTAATGCATGGCTTTTTAGGTTAATTTAGGAAGGGATTCTTAAATTTTCATTAATTATCCATAGATTCTAATTTTTCCAGGGATAGGGAATTGGATGTAATTACATACTTTTTTATTAGAATTAAGGATAGAAATCAAATAGTAAGTTAAGTTCAATTATGGAAAGAATAAAAGGGAAATCAATATCCTAGAGTTTCTTCAGAAGGACGATGGTGTTTTTATAGCTCCATCATGCCATGGTTATATGAAAGAACAGGCGCTACACATACAACTGATCCCCATCATCTCCTTGACCTGACAAGAAAAAAAATTGTGGACCCAGATACTACAAAACAAGATAAAAATGGAGACAAAACTGAGTGGTACTTTTATTATTCACCAAGGTGCTCAAGTCCAAGGGAATCCGATTCCGCCCCAACACATCTGGTAGTCACAGCGATGTCAAGTTTTCATCAATCATCAGGGGAGTGCTCACAATTCCTCCAATATTTATAGATACCTCCACCAGCTCATTTCTTCCCAAATTGGCGGCCTTCGAAGCAAACCCTCATTATTTGAGGGACCACCGGGGCGTTACCTCTTATATATGCTTCATGGACTCCCTCATTGATAATGCTGAAGATGTGATGATACTCAGATCCCAGAACGTCATCGTCAATTGTCTTGGCAGTGACGAACTGGCGGCTAACATGTTTAACGACATAGCCAAAAATCTGGTCCCTGACCCAAATGCTTATGCTGAAGCCAAGCTTGGAATTCAAAGGCATTGCAACAGCAAGTTCAAGAAATTGACGGCAGAATCCTCCAAATCCATTGCAGAAACCCTTGGACTCTTCTTGCATTGTTTGGTGCTCTTTTTGCTATCATTCTTATTGTCGCTCAGACTCATCTTGCAGCAAAGCCGCCCAAAACTTGAGAGAATATAGTCTACTCTAATTTGCTGCATTTATGATATTATATATATATATATATATATACATATGCATGTACTTCTCTCTTTCTTTTCTTTCTTTTGAATTTGCTGCTTTTCTGATATTATATGTATATATATGCATGTACTAAATATTGGAAATAAGACCTTGATATACATTGTTAGTGCCCGCTTCCTACAAGCAATATGAAACTACTTCTTTATTCCGAAAGGGCACAAAGGACTTCTGGCCCAGCACATACTCCACAAATTACAGCTTGGCATTCATAAATCATGAGAAATAGCTAGAATGTTTTCAAATATTGCTACACTCACACAATGACACTTCAGCGCTTAGCAAAATATTCATGAGAACATCAAAAAGCAATGCAATATTTAGCAACACACAGCAAAATAAAGCAGTTGAAAAGACGCTTTGAAAGTAGGAGAGCAGCAAACTGAATGAAAATCATATGTCGTTGAACATAACAGTCTCAAGTTGTCCTTGCATGGTATACATTGCAAGGAGGAGCTACCCAGCTTTGGTCTCTTCTGCTTAATCATAGGTCTTGGAAAATGCTTTACGAAAATTTATTTCATATACAGCTAGTGCAAGATTATTTTCCATAATACCATTTCTGTCGTCTAATCAAGTACTCATAATTAATACAGCAAAAGTGGGAGACAATTTATATTTTCTTCTTTCTTTTTTTTTTTTTTTTCCTCTTTTCTGTTGAGTTATAATTAGAAATCTGAACTAATTTTATGTAAACGGGTGAGTTCAATTCGTTAGATGCTGGATTTGGTCATCAGCTTAGCCTGGTTGAAAGCTCAACGTCCTCAGTTCTATAATTCTATCCCATCCTAGCCAATAATAAATACTGATTTTATACGAAACCAATCATGGAATAGTCAGATATGCTTCTAGTAGTGTTGTAGAACATAGCAAACAATTTATAACCCATATAATACTGATTAAGTTAGTTGTCATGGCAAAACCTCAAATGAGACAGGGGATATATTAGATCCCCAAGATAGGCAATCCTACAATCCTTGTTGGAGCTATGAGATTTTATTTTTATTTTTTTAATATATTTTTAAAATTTTATTATGATTTTTTTTTTCTATATTTGTTTAGTTTCCTTTTCTTATGCTTTTTTAATTTCCTATTCCAAGTTAAATTTATGTAGTATACACATTTTATATTTTATCATGTACTCATATTTTATATTTTAGTAATATAGAGATTTTATATTTTCAGTTTATTAAGTTTATTAAGATTTTGTTTATTAAGTTTATTAAGATTTTATATTTTCATGTACTCATATTTTATATCTATGGTTTTGTAACTTTGAAAGTTTATTTTAATTTTTTCAAAATTTGATATAACTTTAAATTTTTATTTTCAATTTTACCACTTCACAATTTTATTTTTATTTTGCTCCTGCAACTCTGTTTTTAACAGTAGTTACAAAGCCTATTTTCAATTTAAAACCTATTTTCAACAATTCACTTATTTTGGCTTATTTTAGCTGGGATTATGCTTCTGCAAGAAGCAGACCAATGCCCTTTGCATGTTCTATAAGTAATCGCTCAAATTGGAAATAACAGTGGGTAGTGAAGACAAGCAGCAAGAATTCCTCTCCAAATAAACCATGAATCTGGTGTAGAGGATCCAGTCCCTCCTTAACTTTAGTAAAAAAAATAGCGATAATTGGTTGCTTAATTAATTAGTACACAAGACAGCAAATAAAGCAGCTGAAGTGATAGAGTATTGCACTGTGCGTGCAAAGAAATAAAAGAATTAAAAAAGTGGGCAATGAGAGAAGAGGGTCCATCAAAGTTGTAGCACCTTGGAATTTTTCTTAAGTAGACCTTTTTTCTTTGATAACCTTGGAATTAGGATTAAAGAATGTCTTTAATTATTATGGCTAATGTCTTTAATTATTTTTGCTGGTTCTTTATGTGTTTCACATGGTAGAGCTTTGCTTCAGTTTAATTTCCATGAATTGATCCATGTTGTTTCCTGAAGCTAAGGCACATATTCTAACAACATCTTCCATGTTGTTTCCTGAAGCTAAGGCACATATTCTAACAACATCTTCACTTTCTTTTCATATTTAAGAAAATGACCGTTCAAATCTATAAGATACAAAAAATAAAAAATAAAAAATAAAAAATAAAAGACCAGTCAAACAAAGCATGCTAAAACTAGTACTACCGAGGAATATTTAATCACAAATTAAGCGGAACAGTGTCAAATGAAAAAGGAGATCAAACTACAGAGGAATAATTGATGGAGCATATATAAATTAGTTAATCATTTGCACATCTTTAGGAAAAGACTTTCATTAATATTAAACTAATGATTTCCCAAACTAAAGCAAACAAGTTAAAGTAATCGATACATTCAAGATTCAACTTCTCCTACAATATTTCTACTTTTGAAACCAAGTAATATTCTTAATTAAATTATATCTAAAATGCTGTCCGTCACATATTTGCATAGGCTAATCCCCGATATAAAATCGTATTTGAGCATGGTACCCTACAAAAACTCCTAAAACTATAGTTCCATTAGTTTCAGGCATTGTTTTGGAAAAAATGGAAGAAAACGAATATGTGGTTTCCATAGAAGAGCTGCATGCAAGGAAGGCCGTCAAAAGAGTGGAGAGTCAAGCAATCGGACCAAGCCATGACCAAAATAAGAAGAAAGCAGCAGTGGATTCCTTGAAGGAGAAACTGAAGACACTGTTAGAACAAAGAGATAATTCAACAACTACACCTCAACAGCCAAAGATACAAAGAGTTGTACCCATGCTTCGATATAAAGAGAATTTCGAAAAACACTACGAGCCAAGGGCTGTATCAATCGGTCCTATTCATCATGGAAAGTCAAGGCTGCAGATAGCGGAGAAATACAAGCCTAAATTGGTAAGAAAATTCATACAAGATAACAGAACAGATGGTGAAGTTTTATGCATGAAGGTCTTGGAGGACATAAAGGAACTGAGGAATTGCTATGAGGAAGAGGTGACGGAGAGCTATGACGATGAGAGCCTGGCCTGGATCTTCTTCTTGGATGGCTGTTCAACGCTGCAGTTTATTCACAGCTTCAAAATGGGTGGCGAGCTCAAGCAGTACTTCAACATAAAAAATGATCAAATAGCCTTTGCTCAACAAGATCTCTTTTTGCTGGAGAACCAACTCCCCTATCGACTTCTCAAGCTCTTGATGAACTCCACAGGCAGCAACTGCGACGAATATAAGAAATCCATCAAGCTTTTTATTGGTTCAACCAGTACAGCACCAGAGAAACTCAGACACAAAATAATCCCGGACATGGATGGAAAGCCAGAGCCAGCTCATCTTCTCGACCTCCTCCAATCAGCTCTTCTTTCCCAACCAAGAGAAACGACACATGATGATGATGACAAAAAAGAAGAAAATTACCGTAGACAATCATTCCGCAACATTCAGGAGCTTAAAGAAGCTGGGATCCAGTTCAAGCCTAGTAGCAGTTGCTCCTTGAGAGACATAGATTTTAATTCTCTATGCTTTGCAGGCTTCCTCAAACTTCCTCCACTAACGGTGGACGATTCAACTGAGCCTTTGTTGTTGAACCTGATAGCCTACGAAATGTGCCCTGATAACTCCCAGACGGACTATGGAGTCACCTCCTACGTATGCTTTCTGGACGAACTCATAGATAGTGCAGAAGATGTTAAACATCTAAGGTCTGCAAACATACTTCAGAACTCTCTTGGAAGTGATGCAGAAGTGGCAAAACTCTTCAATGATATAGGAACCGATCTGGTTCCTCATCCGGAAGCATACATGAAAGTGAAGGACAGAATCCAAAAGCACTATGAGAACAGATGGATGACATGGATGGCTGAAGCCTATTATAAGCATTTTAGTACCCCCTGGACTATACTGGCTTTCATAGCTGCTCTGATTGCACTTGCTTTATCCAGTGTTCAGACTTGGATGGCTGTCTCTTCTTGGCGATCTGCTCGTCCCTGTGATGAGCTCTGCAAGAACTTTACTATGCATCGCAAGCCATGATTTAAAAAAAAAAAAAAAAAAGGATTTATTGCCACACCAATCACTGGACTTATTTTTTTGTTGCTTTTAGTGTTTGTTTTCGTATATCTGTTTGCTTTATCAGCTTGCATACAATGTGGATTCTCGATTTCTTCTTGAACTGGTTTTCGTTTCATAAATCTCTTTTGTTTCTACTTTCTTTAATTATTGTTATTAGTATTGGATCAATAAAAACAATAGAAAATTGTGAAATACAATCTGAAGAAAGAAATAGACATTCTATTGAGGATTGCTTCAATTGTTAATTAATATTGGTCTATCCTGGTCAGGAGGTTGGGTCAATATCCAGAGCTCAATCCCAATGGGTTCTACAATGGGCCAATCATATAGAGATCCACGAGATCAATACAGAATTCTTGAGGGAAGCTGTTCCTTTGTTCCTGTTTTATGATTATATTGGAAGTTTTGATGTATAGCAAACATGATTTAATTTTTTAATATATTACTATAAGATCATACGGTTAAAGACATGTGGAAAACTTTTGATTAGAGAATGATACAGTAATGACATCAAAGTAGATAGTCATAATAATAAAAAGTAGTAGTAGTAATCAGTGAAAATCTGATGTAAGGTAACTGAGCAATAAGATTCTTAAAGCAATCATCCTCTGATTGCATCTTCTTTACAATTTTGTCAAGCAATTCTTATTCTGCAGTGTACCGATTAAAGTTAAAAAAGCAACGGTCCCTAGAAAGGACTTTAAAGTTCACTAACAATTGGATTGGTGATTACTAAAAAGAAAAATATAGTGAGCTAGATTTCTGCATCAAAAAATAAATCCAAATCCAGAACAAGAAATGATCAAAGAAAACATAGAAGGTAGCAGCAAAGGCAATGACCCAGATCAACTATCCGGTATTGTCATCGAACAAATTGGTAGCCAAAAAAGTTCTTCTTCTTCTTCAGTCTCTCGTGAGGAATGGTTTAAAACCATATCGATTGCTGGAACTGAACCATCATCTGGAATCAACCAACCGCAGAGGCCCAGGATACCCCAGGTTCCCAAAATGCTTCGAATTGGAGCAAACAAGGATTGCTTTGATCCTCGGATGGTTTCGATAGGTCCTTACTATCATGAGAAACCTCATCTCAAAGAAAATGAGAAGCTCAAGAAAAAACTGGCAAAGCAATATGTGAAGGAAAGAGTTGGAAAATCAATTGATGCTCTTTACATGAAAGTTGACGAGGTAGCTGGAGAAGCAAGGTCATACTATCCTATTGAAATCAGGAGAGTATGAAATTCTGATCAAATTCAACTTAGAAACATTCACAAGAATGATGTTGCTTGATGGTTGTTTCCTTCTTCAATCTACTTAGTGGTCCGAGAAGATTACCACTCGATTGGGATAATAAACAATGAGATAGCTGATGGCCAGTATGATTTGTTCTTGTTAGAGAACCAACTTCCTTACAATGCCCTCAAGGCATTGATGGACATGAGGTTTAGTGGAGATGAAGGAAGAAAGAACATCGAGATATTCATCAATATGACCCGGGGACTTCCTCCTGCAGTAGAACCATGGTGGGTTCGTAAGATGTTCATAAACTTCAAAGGAATCGCAGCAGCTTATAATCAGAGTGATCCTCTTCATCTTTTTGACCTTACAAGGACAAGGTTTATGAATCCAAATACTATGACGCAAGGTAAATTACATCAGAAAAGGTCCAATGATTGGTACTCTTATTATTCAGCCACAGTGCTCAAGTCTAAGGGAATCCAGTTCAGGCCAAACAGAACAGGTAGTTTCAGTGATATCAAGTTTCCATCAATAATCAGGGGAGTGCTCACTCTTCCTCCAATACTATAGATGCCTCAACCAGATCTGTTCTGCTCAACTTGGTTGCCTTCGAAGCAGGCCATTGTAACTTGGCCGACGTTACATCTTATATATGCTCCATGAACTCTCTCATTGATGGTGCTGACGATGTGATGATACTGAGATCACAGGATGTAATTGTTAATTGTCTTGGAAACTGTTGTAAATTATAAACCAGAAAAGAAGAACAATAAATTGCTATATCAAAGGCAAAAGGAAAAGTAGAAAGCAACGTATATTAAAGCAAAGATGACTGATAATTTTCACAACAGAAATATTACAATTTAAAGCCTAATTAATAATGGCCCACTAACATCATGATCCTAAGATTATTCCATGACCACATACATGAATAACAAAACATAACTAACAGCAAAAAAACAGGAACAACTTTAAACATTCAACTAAGCCACTGTTATGACTCCACATCAGCAGTCCTAAACACATTTTTAACACTCCTCCTTGCTTTAGGAACTGCAAACACCAAGTTTTGTCCTTAGAAATTCGAACTTGCTAACTGGCCGTGGCTTGGTGAAAATATCTGCAACCTGATCTTCTGTTTTGCAGTAGACAAGAACAACAGCTCCATTTTTCTGTACTTCCCTTAAAAAGAATAACTTAATATTAAAGTGCTTAGTTTTCCCATGAAATATAGGATTTTGTGAGATAGCTATAGCCGCTTGGTTGTCAACAAGAATCTTCGTGCTTTCCTCCTGCTCCAAGTTAAGATCAATTAAAATCTTCCTCAGCCACAAAGCTTGATTAACAGCAGCTGTTGCAGCAACAAACTCTGCTTCAGCAGTGGATTGAGCTACAATTTCTTGTTTTTTAGAGCTCCATGAGAAAACACCAGATCCAAGTGTGAAACAATAGCCTGAAGTGCTTTTCATATCATCTATTGAACCTCCCCAGTCACTATCTGAGTAACCAACCAGCTTGAACTCTTTGCTCCTTGTGAATTTAATGCCAAATCCACATGTACCTTTCACATACGTAAGCACCCTCTTTGCAGCTTTGAGATGCCATTCACTTGCACAATGCATAAACCGAGATAAAATGCTTACGGCATTCAAAATGTCAGGCCGAGTTGCTGTGAGATACATCAAGCAACCAATCAGACTTCTGAAATATGCCAGATCAACCTTCTCTGTTCCATCTTCTTTACAAAGCTTTTCTTTTGAGTTCATTGGAGTACTCATTTCTTTGCATTCTTCAAGTTTAAACTTCTTCAGAATTTCTTTGGCATATTTCTTCTGACAGATGAAGACTTCATATTCATTCTGTTTAATCTCCATTCCAAGAAAGAATGTCATCAATCCAAGATCTGTCATTTCAAAAAACTCCATCATCTCTTGCTTAAACTTCTCCACAATACTTGTATTGTTTCCTGTCACAAGCAGGTCATCCACATATAGTGAGATGATAAGAATTTCAGCTTCATTGTGCTTGACATATAATGTTGATTCAGATAAACTTTTGTAAATCCTAGCTTCTGCAAGTGTTCATCAATCCTGCTATACCAAGCTCTTGGAGCTTGCTTCAACCCGTAAAGTGCCTTTTTAAGAAGATAGACCTTGTTTTCTTCTCCTTCCTTCACATAGCCTTCCTGTTGCTCTACATAAATTTCCTCCTGCAGAAAGCCATTCAAGAACGCTGACTTGACATCTAACTGGTACACCTTCCAATTCTTTTGCGCTGCAACAGCAAGTAAGAGCCTGATGTTGTCAAATCTAGGGACTGGTGCAAAGGTATCTGAGTAGTCCACACCAAGTGTCTAAGCATATCTTTTGACAACGAGTCTAGCTTTATACTTGTTGATTGAGCCATCGGCATTTAGCTTGGTTCTGTACACCCACTTGACTCCAATTACATTTCTGTTTTGAGGTCGATCAACCAGTTCCCATGTTTTATTCCTTTCAATCATGAACAGCTCCTCCTTCATTGCCGCAACCCAATTTTCATCTGTCTTGGCTTCTCCATAATCTGTAGGTTCACACACAGCAATATTGCATCTTTGATAAACATCAGAAATTAGTCTTGTACCTCTAATAGGATTGCCATCCACCCTTTCATTCTCCCAATCTCCAATGCTTTGTTCTGCTGTATTAGGAAACATGAAATTTGGCTCTTTAAAGGTTGGATCCATTTTCTTTGCATCATCCCAACTCCACTCTTCATCTTCCATAAAGTGCACATCTCTGCTTACAATAATTTTTCCAGTTTGTGGCTGAAAAATTTTATAAGCTTTTGCAACCGAGCTGTAGCCAATAAAGATGCCTGGAAGTGCTCTTTTATCTAGTTTATCTCTTTTGATCTGTGGAACATGAGTGAAGCACAAACATCCAAATATTTTAAGGAAACTCAAAGATGGTTTATATCCATACCATGCCTCGAAAGGTGTATGATCCTTTACTGCTCTTGTGGGAAGCCTCTTTTGCAAAAAAACAGCAGTGTTTGCTACTTCAGCCCAAAATTGTTTTCGCAAGTTCTTCTCATGCAGCAAACATCGTGTCATCTCCAATATAAATCTGTTCTGTCTCTGACTTACTCCATTTTGTTGTGGAGTGTATGGAGCTATTAGTTGATGTTGAATACCTGCCTCCTCACAAAACCGATTGAATGCTTCAGAGGTGTACTCCTTGGCATTTTTGGATCTAAGAGTTTGAATTCTGCAGCCACTTTCGTTCTCAACTCTGGCCTTAAAATTCCAAAAAACTTGAGCTACCTCTGACTTGTGCTTAAAGAAAAAAATCCAACACATGCGAGTGTAATCATCAATGAATGCAACATAATAAAGACTACCTTTCAGAGAAGGCGTTCTTTGTGGGCCTGCAATGTCAGTATGAACTAACTGAAGCTTCTTTGATGCTCTCCATGTTGTCTTGGGGAATGGTTTCTTGCTTTGCTTTCCAAACTGACATGCTTTGCAGTTTGGAATTTGATCATCAAGTTCTGGAAAATCAATTGCCATTTTCTTGAATTTCATCTGCAGCAACCCTTGATGATGATAGTGCCCAAGACTCTTGTGCCATACTTCAGTGATATTTTCTTTGATTGGGAAAGCAATTTGCTCCTCCTCTAATGGATTTAGAGCAAAGCTTTTCCCTTTTATTTTTACTTTGAAAATATCTTGGCCAACTGCATCTTTAATCAAGCAATAGTTTTCTTCGAACACAACTTTATAACCTTTTTCAATTAGTTGTCCAACACTTAACAAGTTTTGATCAATTTCAAGGACATACAACACATCATAAATGAACTTTGTACCTAAAATGTTGAAATTGCAATTGTTCCTTTTCCTTTCACAGTGATGTACTTGCCATTTCCAACTCGAACCTTCAATGAGTTTGTATTGCTTAGTTCCCTGAATAGATCCTTGTCATATGTCATGTGGTTTGTACAACCACTGTCAATAAGCCAACTTTCACTTGATTCGATGCTAGAAAATTATGTAGCGATGAACAAGTGATCCTCCTCCTCTTAATCAACCATCTTTGCCTCTTCACTATGTTGCTGAATTTTATTTTTGCAGATAATAGCTTCATGCCCCATCTGATTGCATTTAATGTATTTTGCATCAGGTCTTCTCCAGCATCTAAATGGAGGATGACCTTTCTTTTTGCAATGTTTGCAAAGTGAATAAGATTTCTTCTGATTTTCTTTCTTTCCTTTTGCACTTGCTGATGCTGTAGTTGCCCCATTTCCTTCAAAATCCTTCTTCTTTTTAATTTTGGCCAGGTTTTGATGCTTGGCTGCCAAAGCTCCTTCAGTTGTTGTATCCTCCCTCATCAGTCTTCTTTGTTCTTGTGCCTGTAATGCATTTAGCAATTCTGCTAAGGAAATTTTTGACAGATCCTTGGTATTCTCCAAAGAAGTAATGGTGGATTCATATCTTTCAGGTACTGTAACAAGAATTTTTTCTACAATTCTTAAGTCAGTAAATTCAGATCCAAGAAGTCTCACTTTGTTTGCAATACTAAGAAGCCTGTCGGAGTAATTTTTAATCGTCTCAGAGTCCTTCATTCTTTGAAGTTCAAATTCTCTGATCAAGTTCAGGACTTATGTTGGAGACAGAGGACTAAAGGAGAAACCAAGAAAATTGATTTTTATTAATATAAAACAATTGGTACACTCTCACGTATAAAGAGAGCAACAAACTCACTCACACAAATGAGCAACACACACTAACACACTCACACTCACTTGATTTTTGACTTACACTAGGACACAAAACACCTTTTCACACTCTTCTCACTCAAAGGACACACACTCACACTCACACGTACAACACTCTCTCTTTTTTCTATTGTTATTGGACATAACACTTAACTCATACATCACCACCTATTTATAGAAGAGAAAGTCGGCTGTGGATACTTCTAGAAATATTTAATTATAGATATTTTTCTCATCACTTCCAAGGCACTAGTTGTTCTCCATTTTTAAAAGAGAAAACAAGATAACTCTAGATTCTTCTAGGGAGCTAAGTCGGCATTGATATTTATCAATACTCCCCCTCAATGTCGACTCTCTTGATTGATTCTCTATTGACCATGTTGAGCATTTCTCTTAACTTTGTAAGCTTGGTAATATTGAGTGCTTTAGTGAATAAATCTGCCGCTTGATCTTCCGTTTTAACGTGTTGCATTTTAATTTCTTCTAGCAATACTTTTTCTCTGATAAAATGATAATGTATCTCCACATGTTTTGTCCTTGCATGAAATACCGGATTCTCCGCCAATTGTATTGCTGATTGGTTATCACAATGGAGAGAAACTGCATAGTCAACTTGTTGATGTAAATCTTCAAGTAGTTGTCTTAACCACATACCTTCTTGGCCTGCCATAGCAGCTACTCTATATTCTTCTTCTGTAGTTGACAGAGACATAGTTGGTTGTCTTTTACTGCACCAAGATACTGCTCCTGAACCAAGGCTGAATATATATCCAGTAGTCGATCGTCGTGTATCATGATCTCCAGCATAGTCGGCATCACAGTAACCAACCAACTTGCATTCCTCTCCTCTTTTATACAGAAGCCCCAAGTTTATAGTGCCTTTAACGTACCTTAATATTCGTCGGACTGCTTCCAAGTGAGGTTTCTTTGGACTTTGCATATACCGACTTACAACTCCAACTGCAAATGAAATATCTGGCCGCGTCAGTGTTAAATGGATAAGACTTCCTACCAATTGTTGGTACATAGTAGCATCCTCCAAGTCTTTTCCTTCATATGCAGATATCTTAGCATTCACCTCCATTGGATTTGATAGTGGCTTGCAGTCCAACATTCCAAATTTTTGTAATAGATTCTTTGCATACTTTTGTTGACCAAGAAATAAACCTTTCTCTGTTCGGTCAACTTCGAGTCTAAGGAAGTGCTTGAGCTCCCCAAGTTCCTTCATCTGGAAGCGAACTGATAAATTTCTCTTTGTTTGAGAGATTTCATCTTCATGATCTCGTGTGATAATTAAATCATCCACATATACTAGCACTATTGCTAGTTTTGTTCCTTCAGTCTTCACAAATAAACTAGAATCTGCAGAAGATACTATATATCCATTTTGAAGAAGGAATTCTGCAATCTTACCGTACCATGCCCGCGGAGCTTGTTTTAGACCATAAAGTGCCTTCCTTAGCTTGCACACATACTCTAGATTAGTTTTGCTTTCAAAACCCTTTGGCTGTATCATATAAATTTCTCTGTCTAGATCTCCATTCAAGAAAGCATTCTTCACGTCCATCTGCCACAGCTTCCAGTCTTTACTTGCTGCAAGTGCTAGTAGAACACGTACGGTAGTGATCTTTGTTACTGGACTAAACGTCTCATCATAGTCTAGTCCATATTGCTGTGAGAATCCTCGTGCGACTAAACGAGCTTTATATCTTTCAATTGATCCATCATGATGAGTTTTTATCTTGTAAACCCATTTACAGGATATGGGTTTTACAGTTTTAGGTTTAGGCACCAAATCCCAAGTTTGATTTTGATTTAATGCATAAATTTCTTCTTCCATAGCCTTTCTCCATTCATGATATTTAGATGCTTCTTCATATGATGTAGGTTCTTTTATATCCTCCATTTCTGTTATTACTACATTAGCGTACCTGGGATTTGGTCTTCGTTGTCTGCTCGATCTTCTTGGTTGTGGAGTTGTCTCTTCGTCATTTTGTTGAAGATTCGACCCGATGTTCTCTGCTATTCCTTGATGTACACTAAACCGCCAGGGACTTTGAGATGATATCGTAGGCTCGTCTGCTACAGTCGGCTCGTCTTCTCCTTCATTTGTTGGCTAGCATGCTTCATATTCTTGCTCCCCCATATTTTGTTGCAGCTTGACCTCAATCTCCTTTGAATTTGGCAACTCTGTATTTTAAGGTGCCCACCAAGAAGATGCTTCATCGAACACCACATTTCGTGAAGTATAACATCGTCCAGTATTAGGGTCACAACATCTCCACCCTTTTCTTTGGCTATCATATCCGACAAAAATGCATCTTATTGCCTTCTTATCAAACTTCATGCGTAAGTGAGAAGGCACAAACACATAGCAAACACAGCCAAAGATTCGAAAGTGGCTTACTGTGGGTTTTATGTTCCACATTTTTTCAAAGGGTGAGAGGAATCCTAACTTTGCTTGAGGGAGCCTATTAATCACATGAGCTACTGTATTCATGCACTCAGCCCAAAATCTTCCTGGAACATTTTTTGCATGTAGCATGCTCCGACATGTTTCTGCAAGATGTCGGTTCTTTCTTTCCGCAATACCATTTTGTTGCGGAGTATTTGGACACGTCAATTGATGTCTTATTTTGTATTCTCTTAAATATTGTATAAATTCTCTTGAGGTATATTCTCCCCCATTATCTGTGCGTAGGCATTGTATCCTTTTGCCTAATTCTCTTTCTACCTTTTCCTTCAATTGCTTAAATTTTGAAAAGGTCTCAGATTTTTCTTTCATAAAGAAAACCCAGACGTACCTTGAAAAATCGTCAATGAATGTCACCATATAATGCATGCCTCCAACTGATGACTGCTTGATACACCCGAAGACATCAGAGTGAATGAGTTGCAGAGGCTCTTTTGCTTGGAACTTTGAATCTTCAAATGGTAGTTGATGTGCTTTGCCGTATTGACACCCTGCACAGATTGTGTCGACACCGACATCGAGTTGGGGAAGACCCTTGAGCATTGACTTTTGCATCATCACCTTCAACTTTTTGTAGCTGACATGTCCTAACTGTGCGTGCCAAAGGTCTGATGTCTCGTTCCTTCTTGTCTTGTTTACGTAGGCAGATTCTGCTGACATCACATAGATAGATTCCAATCGCCACCCCTTCATTGTTGGTGTACCAGAGATTTTAAGGTCTCGATACACCTTAACATCCTCAGGTCCAAACAATATATAATTTCCTGAAGATGTTAGTTGAGCTACTGACAGCAAATTCTTCTTCATTCCTGGCACATGAAAGACATCTTGCAGTTGAACTTAATGGCAACTAAAACGAGGCATGATTGCTGCCTTACCAACATGAGCTATCGGCAATCTTGAGTCATTTGCCATCACCACCATACGCCCTCCTTTATACTCTGTCATGCTTTGCAGCTTCTTTTTATCTCCCATCATATGATTTGAACTTCCAGAGTCTATAATCCAATCATTTTTATAATCAATGCGTCTAGGGATAACCACTGCGAGTGCCGTTTCCCTTTCTTGCATTGAACTTGAGCCATCCATGAGCTCAGCAGTAGCCAAAGATGCTTCAACATCCCATTCATCTTCACTTATATTATTTTGAGGCTTTGGGATAACTATATTACTTTCTGTAAATTTCTTCCTTAGTCTACAGTTTTTAATATAATGTCCTTTTCTTCCACAGTTGAAGCACCTTCCATCATCTCTTTTATTTTCAAAAAATCGTCCATTATTTCTTTTATTTTCTAAAAATTGTTGTCTATTTCTATTATTCCTTTGTTCTCCTCTAAAATCTTCTCCATGTTGATTTACCTTATTAAATTTTTGTTGTTTGGGTCGTCCTTTTCTTCTGCCGCTAAAGAGCGCTTCTTCATCGCTCTTTAGTGAGATCCTAGCCATTTGTTTGATCATATTTTCTTGATCAATAAGTAAATTTTCTAATTCAATCAATGAAGGTTGGACTGGCCAACCTTGAATGGCTGAAATAAATCCTTTAAATTCGGGTCTCAACCCATGTAAAATTATTCTCCTCATTCTAGATTCTGTAATAGGAGAACTAGGATCTAACTCGGTAATTTCGCGACTAAGAGTTTTTACCTTGTTGAAATATTTCTGGATTGTCATGTCGTGCTGTGTTGTTGACAGCAATTCACTCTCGAGAAGCTGCAACCTTGTGTCGTTCTTCCTTGAGAAGAGTCTTGCAAATGTGTCCCAGGCCTCTTTTAGAACTTCAATATCCCGTATGTGCTCCAACATCTCTTCTTCAACTGTAGATTTAAGGGCAAACATTGCCTTACCAGCTTTAATATTCCACTTCTTCAAAGCCTCAGCATCCTGTGGTTGCTCAACTTCACTGCCAGCTATGATCTCCCAGAGATCTTGGCCCTTCAAATATGACTTCATGCACGTTGACCACGTGCCGTAATTCTGACTGTTAAGCTTCTTAATACCTCCACCAACTTGAAGGTCTCCTATTATGGTTGCTGAAAATTCCCGCAGCACTACGTAAACTTAGTCTTGACTGCGTGACCATGAACAAGAAGCTCCCACAAAGTCGAACTTGGACCAACCAGGCTCTGATACCAAAAATGTTGGAGATAGAGGACTAAAGGAGAAACCAAGAAAATTGATTTTTATTAATATAAAACAATTGGTACACTCTCACGTATAAAGAGAGCAACACACTCACTCACACAAATGAGCAACACACACTAACACACTCACACTCACTTGATTTTTGACTTACACTAGGACACAAATCACCTTTTCACACTCTTCTCACTCAAAGGACACACACTCACACTCACACGTACAGCACTCTCTCTTTTTTCTATTGCTTTGATTATTCCCCTTTTGCCTTTATTTTATCATATATGCTTGTCTGTCTCTGTCTTCGTATTTAACGAACAAATTTATAGATGAATGCAGAGTTGAGGAAGCTGTTCATCTGTTCATGTTATGATTATTGTGTTGTTTTAGCAAACATGATTCAATATTCTGATCCGCACACTACTCTAAAAGATCATAAAAGTTTAAGAAATGAATTACGGAAACTTTGATTAGAGACAATACAGCAATGCCAAATCTGGTTTAACATAGCGGTGAGATGTCTTAAAGCAATCATTCTTTTGGTAGTACATCTTCTTAACACTTTTCTCAAGCAATTTCAATTCTGCTGTGAATATGAGAAGTTCAAAAAATAAAAATAAACAAAGTTGAATTTTCACTTACAATTGAGTGATACCATGTATAGAAAGAGAGAGAGGGAGAGTAATGACGAATTCAAAGCCATATAGTTCACATCAAGACATACCAGTTGTATCCTTTAACCTCTATTAATTGAAGGGTCTGACATTAACATAAAAGCATAAGAAATGGATCGAACTTTTATCAGAAAATCATATGGTTAATAAAATAAAGTAGGTGTTTATTATTTTAAACTATCAATTGCTGCCGATCACATCTTTCAAAGTAGTCTTCTTTACAATTTTCTCAAGCAATTCCAATTCTTTTGTGAATAGGAGAGAATAATAATTAATAATAATAATAATACTTAAAAACTAGTTGCAAGAAAGTAGTTTGAAACTTCACTTACAATTAATGAATACTATATCAATATAGATTAGAGAGTGACACATTCCCCATATAATTCACATCAAGACATAGCAGAGGAACTCCTTTCTGCATCAAAAATGGAGCAATCTGCAGCAAACCCGCTATCCTCTATTGTGGTCGAACCCGGAACACCTTTCCCTCATGATGAGGTGCTGAATTACATATTCAATGAGGATGAATCATCACCTCCTCCTCGAAGAAGCAACCAACAACCACAAGGGCCCAAGATACCAAAGGTTCCAGAGATGCTTCGTAATCTTAAGACAAACGAAGGTTGCTTCGATCCCCGTGTGGTTTTCATTGGTCCTTATCACCATGGGAAACCTCACCTCCAGGAAGTTGAGAAACTCAAGACTAAACTGGCAAAGCGATATTCGAGTGGCGATCCTCCTGGGGGTTATGGTTTATACAAGAAAGTCAAAGAGGTGGCAAGTGAAGCAAGAGAATTCTATGATATGGAACCTTCAAAAGGATACAATGACGATGAGGCACTCACAAAAATGATGTTTCTTGATGGTTGCTTCATTCTGGAGTTCATGTGCTTGCTGGTGGAAGAAAAGTATCAAGCTCTGGGGATGAAAAACAATGTCATTGCTAATGTCAAGCGAGACTTGTTCTTGTTAGAGAACCAACTTCCTTACATTGTCCTCAAGACGTTGATGGTCAAGAAATTTAAAAGCGCTCAAGAATGGAACATGAGGATTGACACGTTCATCAGTATCTGTCGAAGACTTTCTCCTGCAGTCAAACCATGGTGGTTGGCTGCTACTAAGTATTTCCACAGATCATCACCAGAAGATGATAAACCTCCTCTTCATCTTCTCGACATGACAAGGACAAGATTTGTGATCCCAAGTGCTACCATCCAACGCACAAAAGCCATCCTCCCAAGTGCTACCAGTGAGTGGTACTCTTATCACTCAGCCAAGGTTCTCGAGTCTAAGGGAATCCGGTTCAGGCCAAACAAAACAGGTAGCTTTAGTGATGTCAAGTTTAAATCTCTCATCAGGGGAGTGCTCACACTTCCTCCAATATTCATAGATGCCTCCACCAAATCAGTGCTGCTCAACTTGTTGGCCTTTGAATCAAGCCATAACGACCTGGCCGACATGCAGAGAGTTACCTCTTATGTGTGCTTCATGGACTCACTCATTGACCATGCTGAAGATGTGATGATCCTCAGATCCAAGAACGTTATCATCAATTGCTTGGGAAACGACCAACTGGTTGCAGATCTATTTAATGACATTGCAAGCAATTTGGTCCCAAATCCCCATACTTATGCTGAAGCTAAGCTTGGAATTCAAAAGCATTGCAATAACAAGCTCAAGGAATGGATGGCAGAATGTTACCAGGCGCATTGCAAAAACCCTTGGACACTTCTTGCATTATTCGGTGCCATTTTTGCCATCACGCTTACTGTGGCTCAGACTTATCTTGCAGCAGTGCCTCCCAAAAAGTGAATAATATGTCCTGGGGTGTGTGGATTTTAAATCTAGCTTCTCCTCTTCTTTCTTGGCCTAAACATGATTGCTGAGTTAATTATGTTATGTTATGCTTATTGTAATAAATAACATATTGGTAGCCAGCTAGCTTGTTCTTGCATGGTATACATTGCAAGGAGGAGCTAGCTAGTGTTCTGCTTAATAATAAATCTTGGAAAACGCTTTACAAAAATTTATTTCTTATTCAGCTTGCACCAGATTATTTTCCATAATAATATTTCTTTGCGTGGTTAAAAAAACCAACAGCTGAAGCAAAACCCTTTATTGTCATTCATTTTCTAATTAACTTGGACACTTACCATGTAAGGTAGACACCATATACAGGTTTTGCTTTTTCCAGATTTTACTAATGAATGGAAAATAACATCCATCCCCAACTTAGGTTGTGTATGTGTTTGTTTCTTTTTTTCTTCTCTGGATGTTACCCTTTTTCTCTATGCTGCTTCTTTTGTTTTTTCCTACGGTTTTAGTGTCAGAACTATCAGAGCAGTCAACTATGATTATGACATTTGGTCTTTCTATTTCATCCATTAATTCATATAAATAAACAATTATACATTGGCAATCCAGTGGAAATTCATATAACGTTGGTTTCTTCTGAGCTTTATTCCGTCTCTGTTTGTTTAAGAATCCAATCTTTGCGTATTAAAATAGTTATGCTTTTTTTATTCTCCTTAATTTAGCCATTAATTTATCAAACATGATGGAATATTCTGATACACTAGTCTAAAAAGATCACAGAGTTGAGAAAATGTTCTAAGGAAACTTTGATTCGAGATGATACAGCTATGAGAATCTGGTTTAACGGAGTAATAGGTTTCTTAAACCGATCATTCTCTTAGTATTGCATCTTTTTTGCAATTTTCTCACGTAATTCCAATTCTGTTGTGGATACAAGTTAAACAATAAGTATTGTTAGCAGGATTTCTGCCTAAAACAAATGGAGGAGCAATCTGATGTGTACATACATGACCTCTATTAGGGTGTGGCAAGGAAGTTCTTTCCCTCATAATCAAGTGCTTAACATATTACATAGTTAATGAGGATGAATAATCAGCTGGAAGAAGCAAGCAACTACAAGGAGGGCCAAATGTTCCAGAGATGCTTTGTAATATTAAAACAAAGGATGCTTTTATCCTGGTGTGGTTTCCATCTGAAGAAACCTCAACTCCAACAAGTTGAGAACCTCATTACTTAATGGCAAAGCAATATGTGAGTGCAAAAGTTATACCCTAACAATGTATGTCATACTAACACATATTTCTACAGCATTCACGAGAACAATGTACGTTGATGGATGTTTCATCCTGACAATTCATGCACTATATGGTCCAAGAAGATTACTCCTATATAACAAGCAATATGATAGCCGATTTCCAGCATGACTTGTTCTTGTTAGAGAACCAACTCCCTTTCATAGTCTTCGAGCGATTGATGGAATATGAAAAAAGGAAGATCATCAGCCATGCAATTTCTTCTTCCTCTTGTTGTATTGAAGCCAACTGAATGTTACCTTTTCCTTGCTACATCTTCTGTTGTTTCCATCATTTTAAATGGACTACTCCTGAATCTCTCTTCTATCAACATGCATAGTAACCACTTAGCGGTTTTCCAATGTCAAGAAGGCATTACAGTTTTTGGTTATATATTTAACCTCTATCAATTAAAGGGTCAGACATTAAAAATGTTGGATTGCATTTTAGCTGCAGTATGACATTAAGTCATAAATTTAAACACTTCGAGCAAATTTTTTTCCACTGCAATATAATATAATGGTGTTACAACTGGTGCATAATGTTGCAAGCAAAATAATCATAAAAATGCAGATTTACAACAAATTCAGCAAACAAGAAGGTAAAATATCATAGTCAACCTAATCTCTATCCCGTATCAAGTTGTTGATCATGTTTACCAAAGGAAGAGTTCCTTTTGCCATGATCTCTATCCTAGAAGTATTAGATGCATGAGAGAATAGTGAAAGCCCAAAAAATATAAGCTCAGGAAGAAACAGCCGAGACGATAGGAATCCATGCCAGTAACGGGGTTCTAGATCAAAGAAAGCATCAAAAAACCTCCGTGTGGCTTCCAAATCAAGCTTTAGCAGAATATCCATGCCAAAACAGAAGAACTCCCTTTGTCGCCTCCTCTGTATGGGCCATAAATCTTTCCAAACTTGTGCAGACAGTTCATTTCCTGGAAGACTTCTATCAGAACCTAGGTACTTAACTATGGAATTTGCAACAATAGGAGCCGCTGCCAAAGTTCTCGCTACCATATATCCAGTAGAAGGGTGCACCATTCCAGCTGTACCACCAATTCCAACAACTCTTTGAGGGAGAACTGGGAGAGGACCACCCATTGGAATGACACAATGCTCATCCTCCTCAATGCTCTTAACATTTATGCCCAAGTGCTTTAATCTAGCCACCATTCTTTCCTGAATATCTTTGAAAGATAGTCCAGGCCGAGCTACAAGGGACGTTTCTTCAAGAAATATTCTGCTGGATGAAAAGGGCATTGCATAGAGAAATGTAGGAATTCTACTATTTCTCTCTTTAAGCCCCACATTATTATTCAGATGTGAATCTCTCCAGTCCATAAAAACCATCTTATCTACATCAAATGGGTGTTCTTCAACCTCGGCCAAAATCCCATAAGCCACTTGGTAACCTGGATTATATGGCTTGTCATACTGCACAAGGCATCTGGAAAAACCAGTTGCATCAAGAACCACAGCAGCCTGAATTGTCACCCCATCATTACAGATCAAAAGGGATTTGGACTCCTCGTGGATAACTTTAACAACTTTAGATTGGTGAAACTTAACACCATTTGATATGCATCTTTGTAGCATTTTTGACTTGAGCTGTTTCCTGTTAACCCTCCCATAAGGCCTACCTAGATCCTTTTTGGTTTGGTCATCTATGTACACAACAGCACCAGACCAGGTAGTATCAAGGCAATCAAGCAAATCCATGGCCTCAAACTCATCCACCCAAACGCCATAATTGTTGGGCCAAATTAATTTGGGAGATGGATCAATCGAGCAAACTGAGAGCCCTGCCTCAGAAACTTGCTGTGCCACAGCCAGCCCCGCCGGACCACCTCCCACAACTGCAAGGTCCAGCACAAGACCATTCGACGGGTCATACAGTGGAAGCTCAAACTCAAGATTCTCCTTCTTGGTCTCTGGCACAAGCTCCAAAAGAGCACTACTACTAGCCTTAACAAAAGCAGTCCTACCCAATTTCAGATGAGACTTCTTGGGTCCAAATCTAAGCTCCTGATTTTGAAGCCTTGAAGGGTTTGAATAATTGCTCACTCTCTCTGAAAACCCATGCAGTGGGTGCAAGAATTCAAGCTTATTATGTGTTTTCAGTAAAGTATCCATGAAATTTCAACAGGGTCTCAGATACCTTTCCAAAATCTAAACTGGGTTGACAGAAAAACAATCTTGCTATCAAAGTGTTGCTCAAATTCTGAACTAAAAGAATCTATTCCGAATTACCAAGGACGAAACTATGGGGACTAACACAGAATGAATTATAACCACTGATATTGATGAACCGCAAATTTACAGAGTTGGGTGTTAAAGACTTACCGAGGCAGCAGAGAAAGATGAGAAAGATACAAAGAGAGAAATAAGCATTTTAGAATCCAAGTTTACATAAGCCGAAGGAGACCTCCAACTCCAAAGAGATTTTGGAAAAGGTGGAGCTTGTGTGGCCTGTCCTCAATGACAAACCGTGTGGGTTTCCGAGGCTTGCAAAATAAAGAAATTGGAAAATATAATGACACAAGAAAAACGAAAAATAGATAATTTTTATGATAAACAAAAAGTGTCCACCACCACCACGCCATGAAGTGGTCCACCCTTTCCTTCGTCTCGTTTGACAACACTAAAAACTTCTCATGTGAGCTGGTCAACTTGGTTTCTTTTAACTGTTTTATTTTTTTTATTTTTTTAATAGAGACCAATTGCCCAAAAAACAGTTTTAAAGATTTAATGTAATATAAGAAAAATATAATAATTTCGTAATACTTAAGGAAAAAGAATGTTATTAACATATCTTTTTTTCTTATCTCTTTAAATTCCACTTAATTCTATTTTTCTTGGAAAGCAAAACATCCTTCTCTTCTCTGTTTTTAAACTGAATATTTCCCTCACATCTTCTATTCTTCTTTTCCAAATTTTCAATATTTATTACATTATATCTCTTCAACTTTCTTGCTTCATAATGCAACTTATTTTTTATATACATAGAAAAAAAAAATTAATATATGCAACTTATTTTTATATACATATAAAATAATAATAATAATAACATATGAAAAGGTCCTGATAATAACTACACTTACAGAAGAAGAGGTAGATTCATTTTCTTTTTTTCTTTTTTCCTTCTTCTTCATGTTTTTACTTATAAGGCAACATTAACAATTTAGACTCCAATCCAGCTTATAGGTTGGACTGTTGGTTCCTTTTACCACAGGTTAACATTAACAATTTTGTTAAGTAAACAAAAGTAGGGCCTGTATAATCTCTTTTCTATTTTCTTGTAGGAAAAAAAAAAAAAAAATCTCTTTTCTTTCGATACAACATAAACGTGTGGCTTATCCATGACGTGGAAATAACATGTACATGTGATGGAGTTGAAAAAGATGTAATAGTTGTCCAAAAAAAAAAAAAAAAGTAAAGGACGTAATTATTTGGAGTATGAATAATATTTTCAAATAAAAATAGTTGTTTTACGTAACTGGAAAAACAAAAGAGGAAAAAAATTAGGAAGAAATTTTGCATGTTAATTAAAAAATAGTAATTTCTAACAGATGCATTTGTTAAAATAAAAAAAAATAAAAAAAAAGTTTTTTTAATAAAAAATTTACCATCAATTCTCATAAATTGCAGTAGTCCACTCCATTTTTAGCACCATTGAATCATTCCTAACATTGCGTCACTTCATGGCATAATTTTTTTATTTTTTTTGTTATTTTTGGCAATACACTTCATGGCATTAGAATATACTTTTTTTCCTTCTGAATAATTTAAGGAATTCAAATCATCTTTCAATTTTTATTTCTCAATAATTATTTAGCTTGTCAGAGATTTTATAGATTAACGACAAATTGTTATAAACAAAGCAATCGATGATAAGACTCCTAAGATTCATTTGAAATGTTATTTGTTTTATTTTATTTTTTTGGCAAAGATCAATTAGAAATGTTTAAAATGGTTAAATCGTGGAAACTTGAACCATCGCACGTGCGTTGACTCTTTTCGTAGATATCCAAACATCCATTGGCACGTGACCAGTCTCACGCGACTCTCACGCTACCCTGAATCCCAAATTTGCTAGCCCCAAAAGTCCAAACTTTCTCACTTTCCGAGCGGCAACAAGGCAGAGAAAGAGAGGGCAAGGGAGAAGAAAAAGCAGAGAGATGGGAAGCAAGTCTGAAGATTTCTCAGTGTTGGTATTGGCATCGGATCTGGGCATAGACGCAAGGCCCTTCTTGTCTAACCGAGAAGGAGAGGTTGAAGAATCCCAAGAGAACTGGCATGACTGTCCTCAGTATCTCTCTTCCGACGAAGATTTCTCCGATCTCGAGCTCTTGCAGTTCTTTCGCCTCCAGGGCTACGACAAGTCTGGAAACGTTATTGTCCGCATCGTAGGAAAGTACTTTCCTGGTAACCAAACACACCGTCATTGCTTCTATTGTGATAAAAAAACAAAAATAAAAATAAAAAAATTCCATCTTGGATTTCTTTATATTGGGTTCAGTCTATTTCTTTATGCTCTTAAAGCTTTTGGGTGTGATTTTATTTTTCCTTATGGTTTGATATAAGTGGTGAGCTGACCAATTTATGTGGTTTGGGAATCTGGATTTGAGTTGGTTACTTGGTTTTTAAGCTGTTTTTAGAAGGTAGTGTATGTTTTATTCCAACGTAGACCTTTTTTTTTTTTTTTTTTTTATTTGGGGCTGACGATAATACATTTTTCCCTAGTAGGAATTTCTTTTGCAGATTAATTTTGTTGAAAAAATTTTAACGCCACGCTTTTCGCGTCTTTGCTTCAGTTTTTTTTTTTTCCCTCTATGGTTAGTTTTGAACTTGTGAAACGTGGAACAGTGCAACCTTTGAATTTATCCGTGTGGTTCGTAGGACGGAATTGGACTCATAAAACTATAAGCTTGGGGATGGTTGTTTAAAATTTTCTATGGTACAAAGTGGGACCTTTCGTTATGCAGATAAAAGATCGTTTTCATAAAAGTAGCTTGTGTAAAAAGGTTTTAGTGTCCAAGAAATTGAAAAGAGAAGTGTTTCTGTCACTTAATTGGTGCAGTATTTGAATTAGTTGATTTTTTATTTGTTTGTTTTATTCAGTTTATAACTTCTAATATGGGAGATGAGGCAAAAATGTGTTTTAGTCTTGATATGGGAAGGGACGATGAACTTCTTTTACCTGACTCTGAAGTAAAAATAATTTGTAAATAAACAACGCTGTGAGACTGAATACAGCAGTGAGCTTTTATTCCATTTTTCTATCTCTGTACTAACCTTGTCTATGATGTGCTTGTGTTTTTGCATATCAACAATTTACTTATTTTCTCTTTTCTTCATCAAGTTGGAAGCTTATACGGTGAGGAACTAGTTAATTAGCATGTTTATGGGTAACTATATCTTCTTACTTTACTTTCAGATAGCTTTGTTTCACATTACATTTGCTTTGATTAACTTCATGATTTGAGATATTTAGTGTTCCTTTGTTATATGCAGCTCCAGTTGTGAGTGGGGAACGTCTGAAGAGGTATATTTGCCACAAATTATGCAGTGAATTGCCAGAAGGGCCGTTCTGCATTGTTTACATGCATAGTACTGTCCAAAAGGAGGATAATTCCCCTGGAATTACTATCTTGAGGTGGATTTATGAAGAACTTCCCACTGATCTCAAAGACAGGCTTCAAGTAGTGTATTTTATTCACCCTGGACTTCGCTCAAGGCTTGCTATTGCCACTCTTGGCCGCTTCTTCTTAAGTGGAGGGTAAGTAATTTGATTTCCTGGAATCAGTCAATCTAACATAAATTGTTCCAGAAATTCTCAATTATACCCAAGTTTTCAATAGGATTTTAAAAGTACTGGCAATGATAAATTCTTCTATTTTGCATTAGAATTGTTTATGATATGTGCTTGGTCGCATCACATGAGACTTGTAGATTTTAGGAATCGTGTTTTGGTCTTTCTTCCGGTGCATTGGAAACAGAAAGTACCTTTCATTTTAGGATTCTGAACATAGTATATAGCTTATTTCAATTTGGTTTGGTAACATAAGATGTGGATTTTGAGTTATACTATGTATCTCTTTCTCTTTGTAGGTTCTATTGGAAGATCAGATACATAAGCCGTTTGCAGTACCTTTGGGACTATGTGAAGAAGGGAGATATTGAGATTCCAGAATTCGTGAAAGATCACGATGATGTTCTGGAGCATAGACCACTAACAGATTATGGTATTGAACCAGACCCTTTACAGTTGACTGAGGCTCCAGCCACTGCATACTCATTTGGGAGGTACGAAGAGAAATGGGCAGCAAGGGACTATATGTCCTAGTTTGTGTTATATAATATTTACCATATATGGCGAGTGCTGATTAAGTCCTTTGCCACATTGTTAAGTTAGGTTGAGATGTGGTTGTTATATGTGCACAAGTATTGTACAGAATAATCTTCTCGTTGTGGTATTGTACCATGTTACTGCTTATAAACTAATTTTCAAGAGATTGACTATGAAAGTATGGAGTCCTCTGTTTCTGTTCTTAATCATTGACCCATTTTACTCGAACTAAATTATTAATCCTGAGATAGGAGAGATGGAAAAATTGATGGAAAATGTGGAAAATGTGAATAAGCTTGTTGAACTTGAATCAGAGGATGGTTTTTTATGTTCAGCCAATTGAAGAATCTGCTCCAGACAGAGAACCATCGGTCTTCCTGTTCAAGAGCCTTGAAAGATAGAATTTAACTCTCACTGTGGTAACTCTATTTTTTCTACTATAAAGAGCATCTTACCAATGGATGATAGGTGATATCTTTTGATGGCATGAATCATGCCAATCTTCCTCGGTTTGATATGTTAAAATTACATCGTATACACGAAACTGTTCACATTGTTCAAATTCAGTTGATGACATCTAATCAATTATTTATTGTATCTATTCAGCTTGGTACGACGTGTATGAAAATGTGAAGAAATTTCATCAAATTTGTCTTCTTCGGATATATCTTATATAAAGATAATATAATACTCACTATAAAGTTGAATTTAGAATAATGATGATCTAGTTGAATTTACGAATAATAATAATAATAGTAATAATATATCGAGTTTTAAAATCTCGTAACTTTATTTTGTTTTCCTTAGTATTTATATGCGCAAGGAACCTGGAATTTTGAACCAGAAGCTCCACTTAACAGACAAAAAGGATAGTGGATTGGGATATCCATTAACGGCCAACAAATGCACACATCTTCAGCTTTGTACGCACATGCAAATTCAACCATTTGTTTTATGGTTTGCATTTGCACCTCAAAAAAATTATTAAAATTGAAAATTTATAGAAAATATTATTAATTAGTGAATAAGACTTGATGTGAAAAGAAGGGAAGTTGTAATCCTGCACTGCATGCAAGAGCCCACTTCCCTTAGCGACAACACCCCGAAAAAAAAAACAAAAAAAGCCAAAACCAAAATAAAAGTTCTTCAAGAGTGAAGTGACACAGTCCCAAGTCCTCCCAACGGCATATCAATCGCCAAAACGAAAATACTAAAAACCTTTGATCCAAAACCAACCAACAACCATTAAACTCTTTCCCTTTTTCCCCTTTTAACAACTAGTACTGAAAGTATGCTGAGAGCTCTTACTCTCAGGCGCTCCTTCCACTCTCTCTGTCAGCACCTCCACCATAACCATCCTCCTTTTAGAAGCCTTGTTGTCCCTATCACCATTGAAACCACTTCTTCAATCCCCACTAACCCGTTCTACTCGGCACGCCCACTGTCTACTCTGGCATCATCGCCCTCATCGTCCTCCTCCTCCGACGCCGAGCTCCGTAAGTACCTTGGCTACGCGGCGCTTCTTCTTTTCTCTGGCGCAGCCACCTACTACTCCTTCCCTTTCTCCGAAAAGGCCAAGCACAAGAAAGCCCAGATCTTCCGCTATGCTCCTCTCCCCGAAGACCTCCACACCGTCTCCAACTGGAGTGGGACCCACGAGGTCCAGACCCGGGTTTTCCATCAGCCCGAGAACCTCGAGCAGCTGGAACAGGTGGTGAATGACGCCAATGAGAAGAAGACCCGAATTCGGCCGGTGGGTTCTGGGTTGTCACCCAATGGAATTGGGCTGTCGAGGATTGGGATGGTTAATTTGGCTCTCATGGATAAGGTCCTGGAGGTGGATAAGGAGAAGAAGACGGTGAGGGTTCAGGCTGGGATAAGGGTTCAGGAGTTGGTGGATGGGATTAAGGAACATGGGCTTACATTGCAGAATTTCGCTTCCATTAGAGAGCAGCAGATCGGAGGCATTATACAGGTGGGCTTTCTTTTTCTTAGTTAAAGGCTGCATCTTTTTAGCTTTACTTTTGTTGATTCTTTATGTTAAAGGAAATAATTGAGATGGACAGATATTATGTTTTCATTCTAGATTTTTGGTTTTGTGAATATTGTTTGGAAAGTTGTGTGCTTTTATGGTTTCATCAAATTTTGGGTCAACAAGCACAGAGCCAGAGTAAAAAATGCCGAAGTTAGGAATGTCGAATATGTTATATAAGTAGTGATCAGAAGAAATATAATGATACACATCTATAACATTCTTTTGCGCAAATAATCTTTTGGCCCAAAATTTGATAATAAAAAACACTTTCTAGTTGAGTTGGTTGAGCAAGTTTATGAGTATGCTATAAAGCCATATGGTGTTAAAATATGTCAGCTTTGATTGATTGCGTGGATCTGAGACCGCCATCCACATCTTGTCTTTAGGTTGGTGCACACGGTACTGGTGCAAGATTGCCTCCCATCGATGAGCAGATCATCGGCATGAAACTGGTTACTCCTGCTAAGGGAACAATCGAACTCTCAAAAGAGAAAAATCCGGAGCTGTTTTATCTAGCTCGCTGTGGTCTTGGAGGTCTTGGAGTAGTTGCTGAAGTCACCATTCAGTGCGTTGAGAGAGAGGAGCTTGTGGAGCACACTGTCATCTCAAACATGGAAGAGATCAAGAAAAATCATAAGTAATCATTTATTCTTCTTGCTGGGTGAACTAATCCATTGCCATCTGCTCAGATGGAAAACGTCCACAATTTCTCATCAAATGTGGCTTGCTTTCATCTAAAGCCCAATTGCAATTTGCTTATTTTATTAACCACCCTCTCTGCCTATTGCCACTGTTATATTAAGTGAAGTGTCGAATGGGACACAATCTATTTGTCTATTTATTTCATGATAGTTAAAGGTCCTCTCTTGTTCCTTTTGGTCTTTTTCAGGAAGTTGCTATCTGAAAACAAGCATGTAAAGTACTTGTATATTCCATATACTGATGCTGTTGTGGTTGTGAGGTGCAACCCAGTTTCAAAATGGAAAGGTCCCCCAAAATTCAAACCCAAGTACAGTACAGACGAAGCCTTGCAGCATGTTCGGGATCTCTACAAGGAATGCCTACAGAAGTACAGGTACAACTGTTATCTGGAATCATGCAACAGACTAATCAAGCTATATGTTTTAACTTGTTAAAATTGAGGAACTGGGAGGGGAAAGTGATGATATCAGTTGAACACTTCTTCTAAACCATATTGAAACTTGCACTGCTGCAAGCTGTATCCACGTCTTCCTTCATTTATCTTCATGTCACTATTTACCATGGTTTGAGGGGCAGCTTGCTTCTAAAAATGTTTTATCCTTGTGTCGTATTGCTAGAGATCTTGTTCAGTAAAGGTTGCCTTAGGCATGGGTCTTGAAACTAATTGTGTTGAAGGTCATGTCTGCATAGCATTTAAATTAATCTGCTTGTAAGTTTTCATTTGGGATGTGTGTACTGCTTGGTTTAATCAATCTAGGTTATAATAACCCACCACCATGTGTGCTCCCTGCAAAATTGATGGGAATATATCACAATAAAATAAACCCTTTGATTTCCATTGTGTTATAATTTCTTTGGTACTGTATTTCAAGTTTGAGCTTGATTAAGTTATGGATCTTTTATCTAAGCAATTTTTTTTCCTTTTATTAGTTTTCCTGGTCTTTTTAGTTTTTCTACTCATTTATTCTTTCTTGTTTCCTCACATTTCACTTTGTCGATTCGTTTATCATAGTTGCTTGACTGCTTATGCTAGTTCATTGCAGAGTGAAAGGGGCTACAGCTGAATCTCCAGACAATAATGAACCTGAGATAAATGAGTTGTCATTCACGGAGTTAAGAGATAAACTACTTGCTTTAGATCCTCTTAATAAAGACCATGTAATAAAGGTTAATAAAGCTGAGGCTGAGTTCTGGAGAAAGTCAGAGGGATACAGAGTAGGATGGAGTGATGAAATTCTTGGCTTTGATTGTGGTGGCCAACAATGGGTTTCAGAGACTTGTTTTCCTGCTGGAACCATGGCTAAGCCAAGCATGAAGGACCTTGAATATGTTGAAGATCTAAAGAAGCTGATAGAGAAGGAAGAAGTACCAGCACCTGCTCCAATAGAGCAGCGCTGGACAGCTTGCAGCAAGAGCCCCATGAGTCCAGCTTCGAGCCCATCAGTGGATGATATATTTTCATGGGTAATTCTATGCATTATTGTCCTTCCTCATTCTTTATGTCTGTTAATTTTGAAACTTGGGTTCCTTTTAGTTTGAGAGTTGGGAGGTGGGAGATTAAAATGTTCTGGTATGAAGTATTAAGAACTTATTGACCTTGTATCTAAGACCACAATCTGCTATTATTTCTCAATTTCTATCATTATTTGACCGTTCATCGTCATTACTTTTGTGTCCTGCCCCCTGAAAGTGCTAGTGTTTCTTTTTTTTTAAATTTTGGAGTACATAGATGAGGAAATGCATGAAGGAGCTACTTGTTATAGGCTCAAGTAAAAAACCTGCTTTCAATTTTGTATCAGGTTGGCATAATCATGTACCTTCCAACTCCTGATGCTCGCCAGAGAAAGGAAATAACAGAAGAGTTTTTTGACTATAGACGTCTGAGCCAATCACAGTTGTGGGATGAATATTCAGCTTTCGAGCATTGGGCTAAAATCGAGGTATGTACATCTCCCTTCTGTTTGGAAGTATTTTAAGTTCCTATGTTATTATGGATTCAATAATGAGATTTGTTTTTCATTTACCCATCAAAATCTTGATTAGTTTTTAGAACAAAGGGAAATTCTGGAAAATCAATGCCATCAACCGATTTTTATATAAAATTAACCCACTACTAAGAGTTGTCAGTCTACCATGTGTTATGTACAGGTTCCAAAGGACAAGGAAGAGCTTACAGCTCTCCAGGCAAGGCTAAGAAAGCGCTTTCCAGTTGATGCATACAATAAAGCACGAAGAGAATTGGATCCTAACAGGATCCTTTCTAATAACATGCTTGAAAAGCTTTTCCCAGAGTCGGTTACCATATAAGAGAAGCATCCTTCATTGGTTAGTTGTGCATCCAAATATCTTTCATTATGAATTCACATACAACATTTTTGTAAGACTTGGTATAGCCAATTCCTAGTCCTAAGAATGTGATTGTATTTTAAGAGGAACATTTAGGTTCAAATACACGAGGTGTATTATTAACTTATGAATAATAATACATAAGAAAGCCTTTAAAGTGCCAAGGCATTGCTTTCTCCTTGATAAGGTCGAATTTTCAAGTATTTCTTAGTCTTTATAAGAAATTAAGGATGATGAATTTGATTATCATGTCTTAGTAGCATTCCTTTTTTTATTTTTTTAATGCCTTGATTGTAATTTGAAATTGCTAAAAATAGTTTATACAATAAAAGATTCTGTTGGACCAGAATATTTCATGAGAAATGGCTAGCAGAGCAGGATAAAATATCTGCGGGTAATATGTTACCACAATATATAATCATACATAAGAGTGACTAACACCGGACAGAGCTAGAACCATCCTCTGTAAAGGAACAGAAAACAAACAAAATGGAAAACAAAGAAAAATTAAGTGAAATAACAAGAAAATGATGAACACTAGTATGTAGTGGTAGTGCTGTGCTATCTGGAATAATCATATCAGAAGCACGTTTCGCAGAGCCAGCAGCAGCATAGAGCAAAGAGGCTGCATCAACAAGAAGCACAAAAGAAAGTTATAAAAAACAAGTAGCATTAAAGGAAAAAGTAAAATAAAATAAAACAAAATAAAGCCAAGATTTTTTGGATGGGGAATTGTTTTCAGTTTTTGGTGCTTTTGCATATCCCATTCTCTGATTATGAATTTTTGGCATGGGAATTCATAGTGGTGAACTGCGAAAAGTTCTCTCTCTTATTCTTCTCTTTTTGCAGTGAAAGGAAAAAAAAGTGTTCATCCTATAATGCTTCTGGGAGTTCTTTATGTGAATTATGATGATCACTACAAATTAAAGATGAACCAACTCACCATCCCTCAATGAAGCCTCTGTCTCCTTTCTTCTTTGTCCTTGCCCATGACTTATTTCCAGTTGGAGGATTTTGATGAGCACTAGTTGGGTATCCTTTCAACAAAAACAATTTAAAAATAGTTGGTTCTAGTACACATATATATATATATATATATATATATAGAGAGAGAGAGAGAGAGAGTCAGGGATGTGTTAAGTTTTGGAACCTGGTGGAGGTTGGGTCTCCTGTGTCTCTGTGTTAGCCATGGTAGAAAGCAAAAACTGAAGCTAATTAAGATTGAGTGTGGCTGATTGAAATCTGTGTGTTTTAGGTACTACATCCATATATCCGCGAGAATATATATATATACATAGATAAATATGCTCATCAACTGAACCACTTTACACCTTCTCAAGGGTAACCTGTCCAAGTTTTATGTCTGTTTCCTTGAAACTACAGGCTGATTCGATATCTAGAAAAAAGAAGATAAAAAGAAATAATAATAAAAAAGAAACGAAACCCAACAAGTGGTTTCCACATATACCGCCCAACAAGGTATACAAAAAGCCTAAACTAAAGCAACAAAAGTGAGTTAAGTAGATGTAATGTAGATGTGGCTTTTATTTGGATTCTTTGCTTGCTGTAGAGTAGAAATCCAAAAGCACATATACGAGTCGGAAAGAAATTCTGAGAATATTGGGAAACTAGTTCAAATTTTGCAAATAGGTTCCCTATTCATATTAGATTATATATAGATAAAATTCTTTTTAAGTGTCAAAAAGAAATAGGTTGTGGACGGAACACGGCATTGACAATTGTATGAATACTCAACAGTATACTCATATATACCAAGTAAAAGCTATAAAAGTCGACAAAGAAAGAACTTTAGAGAAAAATGTATTCGATCTCCATTACGTATACTCTTTTTCATAGCCGGAGGCTGTAAATTGACAACTAATTAGCTGGAGTTGGAACAATATGGATGAGACTTGGAGATTATGAAATGTGTTTGCTTCTCAGAGGATACGTAATATATGTAATTATCCATAAAGTTTGACAAAAGGGGAAGGAAAAAAAAAATAAAAAATCTTATGGACATATAAATTTATTATTAGTTATTTCACAGATAAATGTTATTGAATTAGTACTACAGTAAAAAATACTGGGATATGTAAAAATTCAACTTGGGATTGAAAAAAGTAATTCCAAATCCATTATTGTCATCATGCTTATGAAATTTCTTTAGATCATCATCACCAATTTAGTGGGACAAAGAGATAAAGGAATTGTGAGGTAGACCATATTTGGGGAATTTCAAATGGGAAAATTGTTACAGTATCTAGGACTCTAAAGACTAGTGACAATTTTGAAAAAGAAAGGTTAAAATTATTAATGCTTAGTTAGGCTTAGGAACTAGGATGTATTCTCATTGGGCTAGAAAGCCTACCATTGTCGACACTTAGGAATCAGCATCTGATTATGAACCACAAAATTAATAATGGGGTTACTGTATTTACCCATTTATTTGTTATAATCCATATTTAAAAAACATGGATTAACTTTTAGAAATTAGTTCCATAATTAATCATATAATTACAAGTAATTAACTCTCTTCTACTACTTTTCGTATTATGTTCCAAAGACAAATTAAATTTCGAATTATATATATATATATATCCAACTGTCAAATTGTACAAATCATGAAAATTAAAACAATAACAAAAGTTGTTATCCACCATATAATAAGCGATTTGGTCTACCGTAACACCTTTGTATATATATTATTGAATTTGCATAAGTGCAAAAGCAGCTAAATACTGTTGAGGTAATAAAGATATGAGTAAATACATATAATATAATATAGTATTGGCGCACGCATGGGTGAGCAAAAGGAGATGCTTATTGGTTTGCAGTGTACGTACATTTGGTTAGTTTCTGTGTGTAATCAGTCGCAGAAAGTCGAGGGAAAGAGGAATACTGGGCACTATTATTATTCATTTGCTTTATTTATTTCATTAATATTTATATTCTATTGATATAGACTCAGTTCTTTTACCAATGTGTATATATATGAACGGTATCAGCTAACGTCGCATATTTTAATTTTAAAAATTTTTTTGTCAGCCTTTGGTAATGAAAAATCAATTAATTACGATTTATTATGTATTTATTAACATATTATAAAAAATAAAAATAAAAATCTTATTTAAAAATAAAATATCACATTACAAATTTTAAATTAACCATGAAACTCGATATTGAAATAATTTAATTGTTGACGAAGGGAGTTTTGATGGTGTACCTCAATACATGGGTATGCATATGCATATTTTAGTTTGTCCTATTGTTTTAGTTTTTTCTGATAACTGTACTATTGTTCTACTGTGGACTGGTACTGATATAAAAGCTCGGGGCGTGACTGATCATTAGTAGCAAAAATATTGAATATATAAAAGCTCTCATATTTTTTATATCTGCTTCTTCCAATATATTTCATTCATGCTTGCTAAAGCTTTTCTCTGCATGACTTTACATGAATGATATTAAAACTCCCATGCTTTTTTTTTCTTTTTTTTGCTCACTCCCATCTATATTTTTTTGCTTTTTGGATCAGAAGGGGTAGAGAATTGAGGAAGATGATGGACGGAGGTGTAAAAGGGGCCACTTGCATCATAATCATAATATATATAAATATATATATAATTATATCAATATAAAGTATATGTTAAAAATATATTGTGCATATATATATATATATATATATATTAACTTCTTCCTGTCGCTTTATGCCAACTCCCTATCCTTTCCCACTAGTCTATACCCTACCCTCTTTAATTTCCTGTTTTCTTTTCATTCTTTGTCTTCATTATATTTACATATACCTACTTCTGTCCAAAAACCAAAAATTATTTTTACGTACTTAGGGAAAGTATCTATCACATTAACATCAAAATGAAAATTTTCTGCCAAAAAAAAACAAAACATAATTTATAGCTACCTTTAAATATTATGGGAATTTATGTAGCCAGCAATTTTGAAATGAGCTAAATAATGGATCTTCATTTTATTTATATTTTTTGAAGAAAATAAAATAAAAATATAAATCAAATTTTAAAAGTATTGTTACTTAACGGGGGAAAAAAAAAAGAAAAAAAAAGGTCTATGCAGCTTGGGTGATAATTTCTTTAAATCTCCATATACAAAGAAACCTTCTAAAAACACATAGACCAACATCTAAATGCTGTACAATTAATATTATATATATATATATATATATATATATAGTATTTAAGCAGACCGAGCAATAGGTCAGATGGCACGAATTCAAAGACTCAAATCATTCCTAATTACTTAATAGTTACGTAAAGATCGATAAAAATTTCAACATTTAGCTTCATCTTACTCTATTTGGACACAAAAGCTTAAATTAGCCTAGAAATCATATTTTCATTTAAAAGTTCTTTTTTTTTTTTTTTGAATCATTTACAATAATTTCAAGAACACGCATGTATATATTATATATATATATATATATAGTATATGTAAATTTCCTTTTTTTCTTTTTCCAATTCACAAGTAGCTAGGATCATGTAAATATCGTGAAAATTATTTACATATTTAGATCACTAGAGTAACAGTTTATATATATATATATATAATCAATATATTATTATATATATGAGAACCTAGAATTTTTTTTATTAATTAATTTTTGGGTTAACATTACTAAACCGCCAAACTATCCTTGTTTCCCACTTGCACCTCAGGTCCTCAACCTTTCAAAACCATATCATCGCATCCCAAACTGTGGTTTTGTTTCCTCTTTACTTCAATTGATGACAGACATCCATGTTTCGGATGGAAAATTGATAATGTGCAAAATACATGATTTCTATTGAGGGTAGGTATTTAAGGAGGAAAAAAACACACAATTGTTTCCTATGTTTAGGGTTGAAAAAAGAAAAGAAAAGAAAAAACATTTAAATTCAATACTTTCATAATATTTCCAATAAAAAAAATCAATAAAAATAACCTGCTATAATAATAAAATAGCCAAAAATTATATATTTTGTTTTCTTTCAAGCCTAAACTCAGAAATCTATTGTTTTTTGTTTTTTTTTTTCCAAATATTCTAAATTGAAATCATGTGTTTGCACATGATCAATTTTCCATCCAAAACATATTTGCCTATTATCTTTTGTTGAAAAGTGGGAAAAAGAAACATAGATAATTATAATGCAATAAAATATTTTTTCGTATAGCTTGAACCATTTTATATTTTCTCGCTTCTCAGAAATAATTTTGAAGTAAGTTTTCTCTCATAAAATCTACCAAGAGACCAATTACGCCTCACAAATTAAATACAATGAATGAAATTCTTATATCATCACATGCATATGAAAAATGGAGCAAATAAATTTACACATGCACACTATAAAAGTAAACAAGTCGTTATATATTCATGATTTTGACATGGCAGTTATTTAATTAATAGACCATGTGCTTCATTTCCTGCTAGAAAGTATAATTAATTAGGATTAAAATTGATTTCGCCCTATATAGTGGCAATTTCTTTCTTCATGCTAATAAGCGATTAATCGATTGCCATATACATACATATATATATATATATATATATATATATAAGCAATTAATTGATTGAAAACATGGAACCACCACATGCAATGTTTTTTTTTTTTTTTGGGTAATACATGCAAGGTTTCTCGCTAATAAAGTCACCATGTGAATATATATATATATATATATATATATATAGAATTAGACTAATATCAAAATAACTTGATATCTTTAATATTAAATTTTTATTTCTCAGTTTTTTAATTACATTACCATTAAAATTTAAAATTCAAAAATGATAAAATATGAATTTAATAACATATTAAAATTACAGCTATAAAAAGTAAACTTTATTGGAATTCATTAGTTAATAAACATATTTAAATTTCTAACTCTTAATGTAATTTAAAAATTTTAAAAAATATATATATTAATTTTGATATTAAAATCTTGATTTAAACCTAGTTATATGTATATGTACTCGTATTATTATATATTACCATAAGTAGTATCTAAGTTTTTCCAAGTTATCAAGAATGGCAAATAAATCATTCAAAGTTATATTAGTGATAAAGAGGAGCCTTTAACTTCTTATATATAACATATCCCATGTAACTAGCTTCTATATATATATATATATATATATTGGAGCAAAAAATGTATAATTATAATTAAATATGCGATTGTATATATGTGTGTGTGTGTGTGTGTGTGTGTGTGTGTAAAAGGGGGGAGTATACAATGTAAGAAGAATTTAGGTAGAAAATTAGTATAGTTGAGGACAAAACAGCAATTAGGCAAGACATGCACATGCACATGTTTGATTCTTCAATGAAAATGATAAAATGTACTGTATCATCCCAAAGTTGTAGTCAATAAAAAAAAAAAATAATATTAACCATATATGTACGCACAGAATGGATGGATGGAACATTGCCATTTTCATTCGTCAATACCAATGCGTAACCTGTTCTATATAAATATATATTCTTACTGGTTTGGCAGCGAAAGAATGTTGCAAAGTGGCGAAATCAATTAACGAGCAGACTAGATTAGACTTTTAGCGTGAATATATATTTATATATTGCAGATCACCTCTATCTTTATATATACAGACACAAAGCGAGGGTAACTGAATTATGGGAAAAACTTACCGATAACTGGATTAACCGTATTAAAAAAAAAAAAAAAAAAAAAAAAACTGATCAGCTCTATATCACTGAAGAAATTTTTTCGAAAAGACTAAAAGAAAAAAAACTGTTAAATTAACGTCCAAGAATGCAATGAATCATAAATAAAGTTGACCTTATTTATACAAGCAAATGTACACTAAATTATCAACTTAATTAAATCATGAAGAGTTGCATATACGTATATCTACATATGCATATTCATGGCGTTGCATCAATTAAAGTAAATTAAACATACAAAATATAACTTCGCGATTGGTAATATTTAAAATAAAAATAAATTTTTTTCTGTAACGATAAATTATATTTTATCATCTCAAGAAAGACAAACGTCAGCATATAGATCAAGCTTGATAAATTAAGAATAAGAACAGCTTGTGCCAAAGCGAACATATAGCTAGCCAGCAGAACCAAAGAATTCCATAAATTTTAAATGCCTACATGTTCAATAGAATATTTCTCACCTGTACTTCGTTGAATATACCTGCAAGAACGTGTTAACATTCAAGAATTACAAGATTTTCGAGGAGATCAAATGTAGCTACACATATCTATCGAGGGAGAGAGACGAAAAAGTGTTTTGAGATCAATGTGAATGCCATTTGTTTGAAGTTGACGATGGAGAAGAACAAAATGATGAAAAACTTGAAAGAGATAGAATACGAGAGAGAGAGAGAGAGAGAGAGTATACCATATAATACATGCAAGAATGGAGATGAATAATCAAGAAAAAGAATAATGGAGAAATATGAAGCAGTTCAAAAACCTAGGGTTTTTAGGTAGCAATAGCTTTTGGAAGTACAAGGGAGACCCATAAGGCAAAGCTGGGAGACAAAAAAAAGGATTACATAGAGGGAATCCAGATTTAGACTAGACCAATATATTTAATCTGCCTTGTGTAGTCACACTCAGTTGTAGCATATTCATGCAAGACAACCAATCAATTTGTCCATAGTCCCCTCCCTCCATTAAAATAATTCCATACAGAAAACCAAATAACCAATCAAATTTCTCCAAAAGCTTATTGTTTTGCCTAGACTAGTAGCAAACTGGATGAGACAGCTCATTTCCCTCATTCTCAGCATCAACACCCACAACAAAACAAAATCTTCATAATTTTAAATTTAATAATTTTTTTCAATATTTTCAAAAGAAAAAAAAGAAAAAAACCAAGGAGCCCTCTTAACATAAGAAACCAAAATTCTCCTATAAAATATGAATTCTGCCTTGTACATTAATATTATGGGGTTATATGGGAAGGTGGTTGGGGGACAAAATAAAATTATAAAATTATAAAAATATATATTTAAAAAAAGGAAAAAAAAAAAAAAAAAGGACTGACATTACATAGGCCATGATATATTAGATATAAAATCAATAAATACAAGAATAAAGGAGTTGACAGGCCAAGGAGAGGGGGGAGGTTTGAAAAGATTGACCTGCGTCTTCTCCATCATGTTCATGGACCCCTATAAGCCCAGCTCTCACCAAAAATTAGTACTCAGATTCTCCTTGTCTCTTGCACCGAATCCCATCTCCCATCTCCAATGAAACTGCATTTCAATACTCTGATGATTGGAAAGCCTACAAAATTTCGACAAACACATACACACCCACACACACACAAAAAAAGAAAAAAAAAGAAAACCAGAAACAGAGATAAAATATATATATATATATGTTATATATATATATATATGTATATATAAAAGCAAAACAAAATCAAGTGAAAAGACCGACAAGAAACTATATAATCCAATAATCTCCGTGGGAGATTAAATTTCCATGAACTTTTTGCTCCGTCCTTCTCAATCCAAGAGAATATATATATTTATGAATATAAATATATATATAGAGAGAGAGAGAGAATGAGAGAGAAAGAGAAAATAATAATATGAAAGATTTTTAGCTAATCAATAGTCATGAGAATGGTGGTACATTGTTGGGTCACAACCGCCTGACCCATGCCGATTCATGGCTTCTCTGTGGCTATTGTGGCTGCTATGATCATCATCCCCATCCATTCTCGATCCCATTTGAGCGGAAGCCGCAGAAGCACCAAGATTCAGATAAACCAACCTGGAATCCAGATTCAGATTGGCAATATTGCTGCTATTGCTGCTACTGCTATGATCATCGCTCATGGGGGGATAAATTGTAGTCGATGAAGGAGCATTGGCATTGCCTTCTTCCCTCGAAAGTACAAGAGCAGCGGATTGCACGAGCTCCAAGCAGAGCCTAAGTTTGTTTGGCTCGATATGCGTGAGACCCGGGACAGCCCCTTTGAACAAGAAATCCGATGTTAGGGTTCGAAGTACGTCTAGAGGTGTGACCCCATCGACTGTTCGAACATTTGGATCGGCATGGTGGTCGAGGAGTACTGCTACCATGTCGGGGGACACCATTTCTGCCGCAATGTGAAGTGGGGTTTTGCCTGCTGGCCCAGCCGGGTAATTCACATCAGCTGCTCCAAGCTCTAGCAATGCTTTCACCACTTCTCTGCTGCAATTCTCCACTGCGTAATGCAATGCCAACGCTTCATCCAGATTCAGCCCTTCTCCCATTACCATTAGCTTCACCAGTTCCACATCGGACGAATCCAATGCCCTCCTCATTCGCCTAATCTTCTGGTCTTCCAGATCCGCCGCGGCGCCGAGATCGTGGTGGTGGTGGTGGTGGTGGTGATGAGGCATCAGGGAACGGCGGGCCAGGGAGGATTTGAGACGGAGCTCTTCGATCTTCGCCACGACATCGATGGGAAGGTGCTTGGCTAGGACTTCTGGTGGGAGTCCAGATTTGGCAACGAGGTGAGAACAGGTGGTCCAAAGTTGGTGCATGTCTTGCTTTCTGGATGCTAGTAGAACTTTCATTACATCCTCAATTGAGGCCTTTTCGACCATGCTTGCCAACTGCTTCTGTGACCAAAGGGGGAAAAAAAAAAAAAAAAAAAGGACATATTGGTAATTGGAATTGGAATTGTGGTGTGGTTAATAAGATATATATATATATATATATATATGTTTGATAAGTTTGGTATTGATAAGAGAAAAAAAAAAAAAATGGGATGGGATGTTTGTGCTAAAATTATGTGTAGTAAGTAGTCCTTTTTTTTTTTTTGAAGTCTGTTTTTTCTTTTCCAGTCCAAAACCCAAATGAGGAAAAGTGAATGTTTGGGAAAGATTTGGTCTTTCTTACTGTGGAAGACAAGACTGGTTATTAGGATCTAAATTTAGAAAGTCATGGGGTGTGTATAAAATTGATATAGAAACCAATTCGAGAAACACTTGTAATGGGCCATGAAATCGATATTAAAACTTTTTTGTATGCATTTAAAGTGAATGAATATTTCGACAGCATTTTTGTACAAAAGAAGAAAGAAAAAATGTGTTATTTTATCAGTTTGGAAAAGACGAAGAAGAACAAGAAGAAGAAGAAGGTGAAGTAAATACTGGTGGTGGTGGAGGGGACTGCATACGAACACATTTAAAATAGGAATTAGTAACAGAATCAAGTACTAGCTCAATTAGTGAAGAAGATTGGAAAAACGCCATTTGGGAGAAAAACCCAAAAGTTTAAGAGATTGTTTTTGTAAAGCAAAACCCAATATCAACACCTCAACCCACTAGTTCTCCCCATGAGATAATGGAAATTAATTCTCCCCCAAAATAATAATATAGAAAATAAAAATAAAAACAAAATTTCTGATTCCACTTCCCAAAAATCAAAACCCAGAAAAATTTGTCGAAATTCCCAAAACCCACCAAAAAACATAAGACTGCACATACACACAAACGCACACACTCACTCACTCACACACTAACCGAGAGAGAACGAGAGAAGAAAAGAGGGCAGAGCAAAAACACACAGTCAAAGTGGATGCTGATGGTGATGATGGTAGAAGAAACAAGAAGAAAGAAAGAAGGAAACAAAAAAAACCTGAGTGAGCAATGCGAGCTGTTCAACACCAAAAGATCTAGCGGCAGCAAGAGTATCAAGAGCAAGATCAACGGCTGAAGTGCAATGCGTGTGCCAACAGCCTCTCTCACCACAATTAGGCCTGGGCTCATGCTTCTGCGGTACTATGGACACTTGCCCACTGTACAAAAACTGCAGCAGCAGCAGAAATACCTCGTATCCCACCGAGTTCACCGGTATCACCTGCGTGTTCCCCGGTCTAGACGTCGACGTACCCGAATTCGTCATCCTCGAACCGGATACGGGGTCCAGCCCCGATGGCGGGTCGGGTCCACAGAAGAATTTCCTGAAGAAGAGGCTCCGTGCCGCCAGGATGCATCTGTGGGCGTGGACTAGACGGCCTTCCACACTGAAGGTCACGTCGCTGAAGGCCTGCCCATTGATCAGCAGGTTCAGATAGTCCAGCGATAGAGATCTCAAAGACTCTTCCAGGCTGCTCATGATTTTTGATGATGTTGACGATGATGTGGAGGAGCTTTTAATATATTAATTTAATCTTAGCTCTTCTTAGGGTTGTGTTTTTGTTTTTGGATGAGAAAGAGAGAGAGAGAGAGACAGAAAGATTGAGATTGAGCAAGGGGCCAAAAAAAGGTTAAAGACAACTGATGGAAAAGATTATCGGCTTCTTCATAGTTTTTTTTTCATTTTTTTCTTTTTTTATATTTGTTGTTCTATGAATGATGATGAAGAAGAAGATGGTACTGTTGGTTGTTTTTGTGAGATTCTTTGTCTCAATTGAGTATTAATGTGGGGGGAGGGGGGTAATGTATTGTGTTGGTAGATATTTTGAGAGAGAGAGAGAGAAATTGAGTTTTAGAGTGAGAAAGAGTAAGAGAGAAAGCAATTTGGGTGGCTATTCTGGGCGGCTGAGGTATTTAAAAAAGAAATCCAAAGATAAAATAAAAATAAATATAATTAGATTGATTAGTTAAATAAAAGGAGGATGGGAAAGGAAAGAAAATGATGGTAGGGGCAACAACTGGGTATATTAGAATAAATTAATAATGAAACCTGGGAAAATTGTTGATAAAATTATGTATGCATGATTAGCAGCTTGCCTTACTGTTAATAACCAACAATTATTATCTTTATTTAGATACAAGATGTCAGAAAACTGACCCTTTTTTAACCTTATTTTAGAAATATGGTGAATTATGATAATGAAAATAAGATTCTTCCTCATCGCATTTTGACTGTTTTTTAGACTAATCTGTACGAACCCTTTTCAATCTTTACATATATTTATGTATATGGCCTATCTTTTTCATCTTCTGTTTATCATAATATCCTTTTTCGTTTTTAGTAAAATTAATTATGAAAAATCTGTGTATTTTATTTTATTTTTTTCAAAAATACATGTTCGACTTATAGGAATAATATCAACTTAATTTGATAAATAAAGTATTTTTTTTTGTTTTCCTTGTTTTTAATTAACTAGTGTGGGGGAATCCTCTCCAATAGATAGGTTAATTATGAAATGGTAGGCACTACAAATTCCAGCAGTGTGCACTAAAAAGTTTGCTTGTGGAAACAACAAATATATTTTGATTCAAATTGATAATCTTTGGTATACCAAGTCAAACAAGTAACAATCCTTGTTTTTTTCCACTATGTTAATGTGCCATCTATTACTATCACAATGGTTGTTGCCATGTCAAAAAAATTCCTTCTTTTTTTTTTTTTTTTTTCCTTCTCCCTCTATTGGAAACCACAAAAATTATGGACTAAATTAATATTCATAAAATAAAATTATAAATAGAAGAATTCTGTATTTTATTATTATTTTTTTTTTTTACGGATGTTGAAGACATAATTAATGTAGCTAAGCTTAATCTATCTATTCCATTCTAAAATAGTTTGCTGGTGGTTGAAGAGGTGGCTGTTATTTATCCATGGTATCCGTTAAGCAGGTTCGTGAATGAAGCCAATATCAATATATTACTTAACAAGTGAGAAAATTAGATAACTCAAGCATTTTATAGTTTTGAAATTTATTTATTTTTTATATATATTCTGGAGCTACAAATCAACATGGAATTATTCCAGAATATGATTAATATAATAGAATGGAATAGTTTTATAATTTGTCATAATTTATTTGTATGAGTTTAATGATTACATATAATTAGAGGTATATTAATTAAGAAAAAAGAAATGAAGAAATTAGATTGGGAAAGAAGAGAGAGAGAGAGAGAGAGAGAGAGAGAGAGAGAGAGAGAGAGAGAGGAGAATAAGGGAGGGGGGGGCATGGGAAAGTGTGTCGGCTGGGTGTAGGGGGTTCAAGATTCACATATTGGGACTGGTGCCAAAGCCAAAGAAAGGAAAGGGGGGTCAGTTTAATTAAAAAGAAATTAGGGGACCAGTGCTGGTGCACGTGAGACAAGACTTAGCACGTGCAAAAGGAGAAGAGGAAAACTGTTTGGTAATATGTATATATATTTATATAGAGGGTTAGAGAAATAGATGGAGCTGTTGTTTTGCCCGAAAAATGAAAAAGAAAATCAAATCCTTTGGATTGACAGCACAACCCACTGACTGTCTTATGATTTCAAAGACCCCCGATTTGACATTTGACTTGTCTTTTCACTCCCCAGACCCACCTCTCCCCCTCCTCTTCCTCTCCTTCTCCCTCCTCCTTTTATTGCCCATCTCTTTCTCTCTCTCTCTCTCTCTCTCTCTCTCTCTCTCAGTTTTAACCACTTCATTTCTATACGTATCCAATAGTCTCACCCATTTTTATGCCAACACAAAACCTTCAATTTATTACCCAAAAGTAACACAAAACTTCAATTTCATTTGATCATTTCTATACCACATTGAATTACTATCTCTACCAAATCTTTCAACCAATGGAAAATAAATTTTCATTTTTTTTGAATATATTTTTTTCTTTTAACATTTTTAGATTTGAATTTTGAAACTAGCAAATTCTATCATATCAAATTGAATTGCCATCTTCCAAAATTTTAAAACAATGGGAGGTGAGTTATTTTCTTTTGTGTTTTTCTCTAAAGCATACCAATAAACAAGGATTAAGGATTTTGCAATTGGAAATTTAATAATCCAATGTTTCTCCTTCAATTATATATATATATATACAAATTAACCTTTTAATTGAAATTAAAAAAAAATTATGAGAGTTTGATTGTACATAAAAAGAAGAAACTTGGCTCTTTAACTTGGTGCAATTCAAGCACGAGTTTTTGGACAAAAAATAAAAAAATAAAAGAAAAAAAAGGGCAATGTGAAGGGCAATGTTACAAGGTCAGGGGTTGAGTTAGTTTATTATGTGCAGTGGAAAATAATAGTAGAGCGGAATATTATAATCCAACTTGTTCCGAGAATTCTCTACAGGCTTTGTCTTCTTCTTTCTATCAATGTCATCGCGTCGACACACCACAACCTTTCTCCAGCTACAACTTTCTTTTTTCTTTCTTTCTTTCTTTCTTTTTTATTTTATTTGCTTTTGTCCTTTTTGTTCTTCCTCTCTGGAATTATCTCATATGAATATACTTCTTTGTGCTCTTGACACCATTGTTATACAGTTTCGCATTTTGAAAAATAAAATAAAATAATTTGTAAATCCTAATATTTTATATTTCCAGTAAATTCTGTTTCCTAATTTTCTTAATTTCCCGAAATTTCATAAGATTAAGAAAAGATGGAGGACAAGGATGTATCCACATCCGGATCCCCCAACCTTTTTTAAGTACAATTTACCGCATGATTTGGCCATGATCTATCACCCATAACTATATAGATGTGTATATATATATATATATATAAATGGCCAATTGTTTGTCGACAAAAACACACATCAACTTCTTGATCTAACACGCTGTCTTTTCATGAATTCAATTGACAACAAGAAGAAGAACAAGCAGAATCTCCGACAAAACCCATTTTCAAATTAAGTTGGTAAAATGAAAGAGAAAGATTCAGGATCTAAATTACCAAGTTTTACTTCCGCACATTGCCAATACGCCTGTTATGCTTAGAAATTAATGGTTAATTTTATCAATAATATATGTAATGTAATTTATATATGGCAGATAGAAAATAATGAAGATGTACTGTGAATTACGTTGTATATATATATATATATATTATTTTTTTAAAATAATTAAAACAAAAATGATAGAAAAGCGGAGATATCATTTGATCCTTGTGTTCACTGAGGAGTCTTTTCAACCTATACCAGTTCTTTACTTTGATGCAATATCTATCCCAGAGACCAAAATGCTATTTATGATGTCTTCAAAAGGCTGTGTGGATGACCGCAGAAACATATATATACATATATATCTATATATATATATATATATATAAAAGGCACCCCGAAATTTTTTAACCTAACCACAAAGCGGCAAACTCTAATAAGTTATATATAAGGATTTAAATTTTTTAACAAGTGCGTTAGCTCCAATGATAAAATATTTCTATTTGTATCTATAAAAGTACAAATTCAAATAATACAGAAGGCATGAAAAATAGGTAGTTTGTATTTATGTAATTTATTTAAAAAAAAAAAGATTTAAACTTTTTAATTTTATTTTAAATATAGGTAAATTCATGTTTTTAAATAAATCATATTAAAAAATTATGTGTTAATTTTTAAGTTAATTTTTACAATTAAAAAATTATAAGTATAATGCGGATAAAATTAAAAAAGTTTATATGAAATTTACCTCTTTATATATATGTATACATATATCTCAATTATCAATTAAAAAATGCTCTATTGTCACTAATCACTAGTGAATATATATGTTAAATAAATATTTAAAGAAATTTACCTCTTTATATATATATATGTATACATATATCTCAATTATCAATTAAAAAATGCTCTATTGTCACTAATCATTAGTGAATATATATGTTAAATAAATTTTAAATAACTTATTTTTAAAATTTAAATATAAAATAATAAAATTAAATATTTTTAATTAAAATCTGTTATATAAATTGATCACTAATGATATAACAAATTGCAAAATTCTTTTCAATCATATGAAATAAGTTTTGGACAATATTACTAAATATCAAATGTATATATGGGTGCACATAGGCACTACATATATGTGTATATATATATATATCATATCGAATCAATCATAAAGGGAAATGTTACCTAAATCGATCTACCTATAATTGTTACTAGGCCATGATTAGACTTTTGATTTTGCATAATGAAACTTTATAGGATAAATTACAAAAAATTCCTCTAACCTATTTTACAATTACAAGTAACTCCCTAGTATATGTCCCAGAACATATCCTTGAACTACTAAAAAACTTAGAAGTCAACCAAAAAAACATGCATCAAGAAAAAATTACGCTATGAAAAGATATATAAAAAATTTAAAACTTAAAATTACCTTTAAATACGCATAATGAATAAAAATTCATTTAATTAATATTATTATTATTTTCAATATTTCATTATTTAAATAAAATATTACTTTTAGTATTTTTGGAATAAATTATTATTTTGAATATTTTTTGAAACAAATATTATTTTTAATATTGTTTTGAAGACATTTTTTAATATTTGTTGAAGAAAAATACTATTGTTAATATTTAGATAATAAAAGAAATTGGAATAAATTATTTGGACAATGGTATAATAGGTATGCCAAAAGGGTATTTTTGTCAAATTTAAATAATTTTTAGTATTAAAGGATGCAATGTATTATACATAATCATAGTTGGGAGGTTTATTTGTTCTTTTAATACTTTAATTAAATGGGTTATTTGTAAAATGGGGTTATGCGTAATTTATACCCAAATATGTATTCAATTCTTAGGCCCTCCACCAAACTCAAAAAAGTACCAAAAAAATTCCAAAAGTTTGCTTTCAGTTTCAGGGATTAGCTTAGCTAGGGGTGAGAGGAAAAAAGAATTTGGGTGTTATATATGTAGAGCCAGCATTTCTTGTTCGGAGAAATTAATTAATGTGGTTTGGTTTGTGGAGAATTAGTATTTGAGACTTTAATTACTTGATGAAAATGACATGTGATTTGATGAGAAGACTATTGCTTGGAAACAGCCAATTGAATGTTGCATTTTTTTTATTTATATATTTTTTGATAAATTAATTGAATGCTACATGCTTCTAAATTTGGTCTTCATATCACATGGAAATGGTATAAGCTTTTTATTCTCTAAGGAATTTATTAAATATTTCAAGGTGGTTATTAAAAAGTTTCAATATGCTAGGCATGTAGGGAATATATAAAACTGTAGCCTGCAGGCATCCAAATTTTAAATTAATCACGTCCCCTCCTCCCCCCCCCCCCCCCCCCCCCCCCCCCCCCACCCAAAAACAAAACCAAAAAAAAAAAAAAAAATACTATTAGTTTGAAAAATTGTGTCCTCAGAAAGAAAAAAAAAAAAAAAGTGTCAGAAATCTTAATGAAACTTTTCACATGTATTTCTAATAGCTAGAGGTTTAAATTTTTTATATACATATATGTATATATATTAGTTTATATAAATAATAATACTAGTCAAATTAGCAAATAGTTTCAAAAGTTTAGTGAATTAGAGTACTCTAATTAACATCAATAACTCTGACATTTTCTGTTAGTTCTGTTATCTTCTTCAAATATTTGTTTTGTTGAATATATTTTCACTTCCTACAACTTACTACAAGTTAAATCAAACAGCCAAGCCAAGTAGGTCCTTGATATTGTATCTCCAGAAATTAACAGAAATATAATAATAACAATAAATACGCAAAGCCTTAACAATTATTAATAATAAATAATCTTCTTTCTTGAAATATATAAAAACTTTAGATCTTATAATTTCATGTGAACGCTTTTGGAAACAGGACGTCTCTCATGCCTGACACCTTACTGGCAAGATCCTCCTATGGCCCCGACAGGTAAAAATGACTTTTAACTTTTACTAACCAATTAAAACCCAACCAATAATTCTTCCAAAAAAAAAAAAAAATTAGTTTCTTTGCAAAATATTTTCCAATTAACTTAAAATCCCATTAAACATATATAAAATCGAAACACATGAAATAAAATAATAATAATAATAATAACAACTACTTTTGCAATCATAAATTCTTTGGTGTTGAATGGGGGGAGCTTTTCAGTATTCAAATTTGTGTTGAATCTGAATTCTTATCACATTGTGCGTGTAACCCGTCACTACAAGGATCCTAAAAAGTTGAACTGGATCTTTTCTTATTTTTCATTGATTAAAACCTACCTTAACAACTTATTCCGAACTTGACTAGAAGAAAATCGAATTTTTATGGTAACTTAGTGCCGATTTTGGTGAACAGATTATTGAATATGACCACAGTTTTCTTTATTAATGATTAAGAAAAAAGGCTACTTTTTTTTTTTTTTTTGGTTTTTTGGTTGATTTTATAAGTTGGAAAAGACTCTTGGATGCCTGATGTCCAATTATTTGGCCTTCAGGGGCTCTAGAAATTAGATGTAAGAGATATTTTTTTCTAGTGGGTTGAAAAACCTAGAACTAAGACTCAAGGTCAGCTTTGAAATATCTTTTTAGTGAAGCTTGTCCTTGGCTAAAATACACTCTTTGGAAAGAGAAAGAGAGGGGTTCAATTTCAAATGGGTACCCCCTAAGAGTCCATAGTCAAAAGTCAACCAAATCCTATCATTGCAACCATTCAATTTTCCTTCTCTCTCTCTCTCTCTCTCTCTCTCTCTCTCTCTCTCTCTCCCCCTCTCTCTTTCCCTCCCCTACTTGATGTTGGGTGATTAGATATTATGTTGTTTGGGAAGGATGAAAATTCCATATATGGGAAGTGGGTGAGAAATTTGACAGTGTAGATTTTTTTTCTTTTTTTTTAGATTTAAATATGTGGTTGATGTATGGTCAAACAACCAACAATTAAATTAGCATATATGCGGTGGTGGAATGTTATTGGAGTCAGCTCGAAGGCTTCCCATCCATTGAGGAATTCCAATTCCTTCTTAATATGCACATTCCACCAATTAAGGCTCTCACCCTTTCTTTCTCACTTTCTTTCTGCACAAACACTAAATTTAATTTCTTCTTTCTTTCCTTTCTTCTTCAACCATTAGGTTCTGGAGAAGACACTTACCTTTTTTTTTTCTAAAGGAAGGTCGGCCAGTTTTGACTTGCTTAAAGATGATATATATTGGCCTAAACGTGTGTGTATATATATATATATATATAACACCATGGATTTGACTATTTAACACCACGGATTTGACTATTTATGGATAGCCACATGTATATAACATCTGAAAGTGCAATTCCGTCACATGGTCTTCCAAAAAATCATTGCCAATTCACACATATCTATAATTCTCTTAACCTCCCGATCAACATCAGATTGATTAAGGAATATGCAATTCCATTTTGACCATGCATGTCTTCCTTTTCAATCATGCTAGCTATCTAGCTCTTTTCTTGCTTGCTTGTACAAAATAACATTCTTCAATACCTAAACTTATAATATACCAGCCCCCCAAATGTTTGATTAATTAACGGGACTTTTCTAAGATAATATAGTTGAGGCATTAATTGATGGAGGATATAATATGGTTGTTCTGCTATTAATTTGATATGTATATAATATTTCATTAGCTAGTACAAATTGATACTGTTCATATATGTGTGTGTATATATATATATTATTATATATTATATTTAAGACAACAAAATTTGTTCTTTTACCCACAAAAAAAAAAAAAAAAAAAAAAAAAAAAAAACCTCAAAGTTTGTTCTGACACGAGTAAGACGAGAACGAGGAAAGAGACGACAAAATTTGGTCCCTAACTAGTGACATTGATTATGGATCACTCCTAGATGAAATCCATGCACGAAGGAACAATCATAATGTGGAAAAAAATAATCACAAAAATTTACAAGCCAGATATATATTGATAAGAACGTTAATGCCCTTAAATTGGTGCATATAATTTGGATGCCAGTTCTTGATCCTGATGTGTTTGATTTTTTATTTTTTTTTTCCCTTTCTTTTGGTAAATTAGTATGTATGATTTACAGCAACTACAAATAAAAGTGCTCAAATAAATTAAAATTCTCTAAGACCAAATGTCATCCTTCTATCTATAAAGTCCCTCCAATTTAGTTGTAGTTAGGCATATAATTTATAATCGAGGTGTTTCAATGCGTGAAGTTATAAATATATTCTTTTAAGGTGGGAAACTTTGACAAACTGAGGTCAAATCATGGAAAATCATATCGAATAATTCCTTCTTATGGATTGCTCTAGACCGTTCGTTTTATTTTATTATTATTATTATTATTTTATAATTATTACTTTTTTTCCTTCGCTTTTGCTTCAAGGGTAAACTTTGTTTCCCTTGAAGAAAGGGACTTTACATGGTTACCAGAAAGAGCTCATATAGATATAAAAGGAGATCAAACAAGGAAAAATGTATTTGAGTAATTTCTAAGCATGGAAAGATTGATTGGCTAAAAGTACTGAGTTTTAACTTGGTGCGAATTGGCATTTATATGAAGGGTAAATCATGGTCACTATTAAAAGAAAAGGACTTGACAGGAAGAAGCAAAGCCCTAGAAAGAGGATTTTGTTCAAGGAAATACTTATAGTATTATTATATATTCAAATGAAGAAATTAACTAATTAGTCTCTTTATATATATATATGTGTGTGTGTGTGTGTGTGTGTTTGATGAAGAAGGGTCCCAAATGCAAAACTTTCTTTAAACTTTATACGCAACCCAATTTATAATATTAAATTGAATTTCGGGGCCCATGTTGGACCATCCCCTCTGCTTCGTTGACAGCTTATAGTTTGGTGTTGGTCAACATGATTATTTATGCATGTTATCTAAAACTTGCAAATGTTTGAATGGAATAACTACAATTATTGGCTCTTCACCTTTCACAACTCTATATCCTTCTTTCTGTTTTCGCTTCTTTTTTGGGGAAGTACGTGCATATTCTTCCCCTTGTAATGGTCAATTTTCTCTTTCATTTTCCAACGTAGATAAAAAAAATTAAACAAAAAATTCCTTGTTCCGAGAGTAGTTATTTTAATCAATAACGCTACTCATATAAATAAAATGTTTTTTGTTTTCAAAAACTATTCACATGTCATGAACTTTTTCCATTTTTTTTTTCCCAAAGTTGTAATAATATAAATATACATATGCAGACATTTCTTATAATGTCAAAATTTTCTCACGAGCATTACCATTTGTCACCACCGGTGAATATCACTAGTAGGATCCTTGCTTACATGTTAAATAGTATTTGATTATTTAAATTAATATAAACTTTTAAAAAATTAAATTTCTATATGTAAAAATGCAGTACTAATGAATAACTAAAACATATATATGGATTTCACTGATAATATTCACCAGTGATGATAAATATTATTTTTCTTTTCTCACATATGTTTTGTTATATTTTAGTTGATTATAAATAGTGGATTATTTTGACTGATTATATTTTGGCAAATACTTAATGAGGCATATTATATGATCATAATTGAAGGTATGAAATGGAGTATTGGACTTTGACAAGTAAAAGAAATAAAAAATAAAAAAAACAAAGAAAAGGGATCAAGTTTAATAGGTTGAGTGACCCTGCAGGCCTTTAGGAGACCAGCGTCCACTTAAATATAAAAGTATAGGAGGGAGGGATCCTAGCAAAACCCACTTTCTTACACCCTTTGACCTCCACCAATTAGGGCATCCAATCCCATCATGACATCCCCTGAATTCTCACTTGAGTGGATATCAGATTGTGGGTTTCTTCTCTCTCATAACCAAAACCAACTTGTTTTGTTCACAAAAAAAAAAAAAAACAAAAAAAAAAAAAAAGAAGAAAGAAAGAAATATGTTGTTGGGTCCCATAGTGTTTTCTTGATTGATTGATTGGTTGTCTTCCTACACTATCCTTGTATATATTGAAGAAAAATATAAACACAACAATCACCATCTCCTATGCTTAAGATTTTAAGATGAATAACAATTTTACATAATGTATCAATTTGGGATTAAAAAAAAAAAAAAAAAAAAAGAAGAAGAAGAAGAAGAAACTAAAAAACGAAACAAAACACAACAGAACAAAATGTAAGAATGAAA